>NC_081558.1:42592269-42745525 GCF_022355385.1 Mustela nigripes
GAGCCTGCTTCCTCCTCTCTCTCTCTCTCTCTGCCTGCCTCTCTGCCTACTTGTGATCTCTCTCTGTCAAATAAATAAATAAAATCTTTTAAAAAAAAGACTTTTAAATTTTAGTGTAATAGGAAAATATTTGTATATAGTTATATATCCATAATGATCTTAAGAAGATATCATGAACTCAAACGCAATTCATTGATATACTTAAGAAAACCTCCTTTTCAAATAAGCTGTTATTTCTAAAAAGTTACAATTAAGTCCAAGTTTGATGAACCTAACAATTTTGATTTAATAGAATATAGGTATTTAGTAGGAATCTGTTCCTAAGCAAATAACCTCCGTGTTGTTTCATAGATACCAAATTTCCTATTTTATGTTACTTCATTTTCCTTACAGTGATAAACGTCTCTAATTAACTTGCTTATTATATTATGAATGTTCAGTTATTTGCACCTCAGTTTTTAACAGCATAGAGAAATTATCATGTTTAAATTTACAATTATGACAAAATGAGTTAAGTTTCAACATAAGTAGTTTTTGTCAGTTACCACGTATCATAGGATAATAGACAGAAGAATGGGATTCAGTGATGATGTTGTCTCTCAGAATTTTCCAATTTAGCCTCCCCCCAACCCTTCCTTGAGCATTTTTTTCCATCGTTTCAACTAGATCTTACCCTTCAGGAATAGAGTTACGTGTTCTAAGCTTGGGAAAACATTTGTTTGTTCTCTCTTCCTGCACGTCCCTAGCATTAGTTCACTCGCCAAAAATATCCTGACCCATAGCCAGTGCCCTCAGGCTCACTGTGTGTTCTTTGGTGAACAGAATAGCTGGCTAAATGTGTGCAACCAAGACATGCGATTATGAGACTGTGAATTACTAGAAGTGAGTGGTTCCCTCCTATCCAAGACTCCTCCTTTCCTCCCTGTGCCTCTCTCACTGGAGCCTTGAGGGACCTATCATTTCTGTTCAACTCATAATTACTCCACAAGGAAGACTAAGAGGCCACCCTGGCTCTTCATTTATCTGAGAAGTATAAAAACAAATGTCCAAGCGTATATATATATATATTTATATATAAAAGCTTCTCCGAAAGGGGGAAGGTGAAGTTTAGTGATGATTTCTAGTGATGATTTCTAGTGAATATACGATATCTTGGTATCAGCCTCCGGGGGATAGATGTCGGGGCAGCTTGGATTTGGAAGCACAAAGTGGAAGTCGGTAAAGCGATATGGCCTTGGTTTCTATCAGTGGTCCAAATTAATAAAACAGTAATTAACTAGGAATAACATCACATTTACACCGGATCTCAGTGCTGCTCAGTTTGTAGGTCTGCAGATCCATGGAGTGGCAAGAACACAGAATGGGGCTTCTTGGGGCACCTGGGTGGCTCAGTTGGTTGAGCGGCTGCCTTTGGCTCAGGTCATGATCCTGGGGTCCTGCGATCGAGTCCCGTATTGGGCTCCCAGCTCAGCGGAGAGCCTGCTTCTCTCTCTCCCTCTGCTTGCTGCTTTGTCTCCTTGTGTTCTCTGTCTGTATCTCTCTGTCAAATAAATAATTAAAATCTTAAAAAAAAAAAGAAGAATGGGGCTTCTTTTCTTGGTGACACTGAGCAAGTTAGATGGCGTCTTCAAGGCTCAGTCCTTGGTCCGCAAGGAGAGTTGGATAGGGTGATAACTTAAGCTTAACATGGACACCTAGTTGTTAATGATATTTGTAGGATGACAATACAAATAAAATCCTGATTTTTTTATGCGTGTATATTTAAGGAAATGTCATCATCACATGATCTTCTTATTTAATTATTTTAAATATCATTGATAACATTAATTTCAGGTATATAACATAATGATTCAATATTTGTAAATATTAAAAAATGATCATCAGATTAAGTCTAGTTAACATCCATGGCCATGTAGTGACAAATGTGTTTTTTTCTCTTGTGATGAGGTCTTTAAAGATCTACTCTCATAGCAATACAAATATACAATACTGTATATTGACTATAGTCAACATGCTGTACATTATATCCCTACGATTTATGCTCTTACGTTTAATTTTTGCTCTTAGAACAATAGTCTTAGTTTGCTGTTGTACACAAGGAAATTTTCATGTTCATGAAACTTTTTGCTCTAGTGCAAATGCTTAATTTTATTGTGGTTGTTTGAAAAGATAAAAGTAATAATAACATCAAAAATGAGCATACACACACATCTCAGAGAGTCATATGCAGTTTATAATTTGAATGTTTACATTTTAACCTACCTGACTAAATATTTACAGATTGTAGATTATGAATACACAGTTTTAATTTAAGATTTTGTAACTAAGCCCACACCCCATGGAATAATTACTAGGGCATGTCTGTTGCTTGGACTTGAATTTGCTAGGGTTATTTGTATATTTTTGTTTTTCTTGGTGCATTCATAGGCATTTTCATTTCACATAATCTTTTTGTTTCCTCTTTACTTAAAAAAAAAGCCGTTTAAATGACATTTTTTTCATTTTACACATATATGTATCTCTAAAAGAGTTTTCTTTTTGACAAAAATGGAAATCTGAAAATGTCTTGGGGGAAATAACCAAGCAACACTTAATGGGAATTACTACCTGCAGGTATTGTGCAATTTTTTCCTGGAATCAAATTATCCAAACCATCCACACTTTAATCTAAATCTTTTATTCACTTCTGACATAGTAATAAACTTAAGGTGACAAAGTAGGACAGTAATATTTGCACTAAAGACAAATGTATCTTTCTGTCCTGAAATACCACTTAGAATTATACTATTAGAGCATTAGGGCGTGTGAAGATGCAAGTAATTTAAATATACCTTTAACCCCATTGTTTTGAGGACAATAAGCTAAATATTGCTTTTAGGCTTCCTTCTCCCTGCCTTACAAAAAAATAATCTCTAGGAAAATCGTGTTTCCCAAACTTTTAAGATAGATAAGTAAATATGGATATATAAATGCTACAAAATCATTAGGAAATATTTAAGATAAATGCTGAACATTTTAATTTCATTTAAAAATTCTGAAAATACATTTATCGAATATCAGCCTTTTCAGATGCCTTGCTGCAGCTTGAAAATAAGCTGTAGCCAGCACTAAATAAACTTAACCATCTGCTTATCCCTCCTTCATTTTCTGTTAATGGGATAGATACATGTGTTGCCGAATAAAGTGATTGTATATATGCTGATTTTATTATACATGCAAAAAGTCCAAATTAGATCACACATGCACACATACACACACACCCTATAACACAAAAACAGTGCCCACCTTGCCTTACAGAGCCAAGTACCCAAAAGAGCTAGCGTGCACCACTTTATTGTGTCTGCCATCTGCTGGTGCATTATAGAAATACAGGCCTTAACATGTTTGGACCTTCTGACACGGATAAAATCACTCATGATCTCTTCACTTTACTTCCAGAGCCTCCTCGCTGGACAAAGAAACCTCAGAGTGGTGTGTATAGCACTGGGAGCAGCGGTATCTTGTTATGTGAGGCAGAAGGAGAACCTGAGCCCACGATCAAGTGGAGAGTCAATGGCTCCCCAATCGACAGTGAGTGAAAACACTTCTGATTCAGTGCTGAAGGCAATGGTGCGCTGGGATGGTTGATAGTCGAACATCCTGCGTTTGTATAAAAATGCAGGTGGGAAGTGGCTGGGCTATCAGGACAGAACCAGCCAGGGAATCCAAAATCGTGTCTTTCTAAGCATTTTGATTTATGCTCCGATTTATGGAGAAGCCGTAAATAATATTCGTATTCATTGGGTAATTACCTTAATTGTATATAAAAATATGGTTAAAAAAAATAAAACAGGTGAATGAGAAAGAGAATCCAAGGAGGAAAGCCCATCACTTTCTTTCTCCTTGAGGAGAAATAGGTGCAGCGACCCAGTGGTTGAGAGCATAGGTTGGAAGTCAGGACTTACTGTAGACAAAGGCAACAGCAACCTTGCCCTGGGTTCTGCTCTTCACAAGCACCTACTCTGACCATTCTTTGGTCATGCTGGCCTCCTCTATTATTTCCGGAATTCACAGGGCCAGTGAGCCCTGCAGAGCTTGGACACATATCCCCTACCCCAGGCTTCCTACATGTTCTCAGTGGAGCTCCAGTAGTACCCAAGACCAGAAAATGCCCTGTCCAGTCAACTCTGAGCCCTCCTACAGGGGATGAATAAAGGCTGAAGACCGATTGTTGCTATACCATTTCCAGCAAGGAATTCTGAGAAGTCCAAAAATCTTCTATTTGAACCTAGAGGTCTGGTCAGTTTGAATGTCTTTGTGAAAGTAGGATAGAACAAATTTGTAAGGTGATTATCTTAATTTTCAGTGTTTACTTTGTTATCTGTTGCTTTCACAAGTCCCTTTTGTCCTGGACCCACTCATGTCCAGGGTAGACATCCAGGTGGTCCATGGACCTAAGGTCCCATCTAGGCTGTGTACCTTCCCAGGTGTGTGATCTCCAGCTGTTCACTGACTCTCCTAAAGCTTTAGTTTTTTGACAGCACAACAGAGCTAATGGTAGTTGGTTGTGATTGAATGAGTTAAATGAGGTCAACCACTTTCATTTCTTCTTTTTGTAATGCTGTGGAATCAGGGTTTACCATGGGGAAATCAGGGTTTACCTCGGATAGTGGCTTATCTGTAGAACACTGTGGTAGTTTATAAACTCTGGGGCCAGAATGCTTCTGTTTGCTTCTAGGCTCCACCATTTACTAGTTGTGTGATGGGGCCTATTACTGACTCTCTTAAAACCTGCTTCCTCATCAGTAAAATGGGCATAAAAATTGCAGCAACTCTTGGGTTGTTATATGGATTAAAGAAAATACCATGCAGAGAATGTTCAGGAAAGGGACACTCCTAAACTATTGTTTACTGTTATTGTTGTCATATAGCAAGCATTCAGGAAACCTTCACCCTCATTGTTAATATCCTCAAATTTGAGATTTTTTTTTTGTCATCTCCTCAAGAGAGCAGACTAAGAAATGAGAGAAGAGACTTCAGGTAGATCCGAGGGAAATGAAAACAATTGTTGTTTATAAAGAATGTTGAGGATGCTGAAATAAGGAATGCAGATTCTCTGGACCATAAAATCATAAAATTGTATATCTGAATGGCACTTGACTGTTTATGAAGGACATTCACATATTGCTTTGAATCCCCAAATGAACATTCTTAATGGAGGGACAATTATTCATATTTAACCGATTGATTCTTTCATTCAGTAATATTTATTGAACACGTTCTTTGTGCCAGGTGCTGACTGGCCTTATTGCTTGGGAGGTAGCTGTGAATAAAATGAACCTAGCTGGGAGAGTCAATCAATAGATGAATAAGCACATAAACGTGTGCTTAGTGTGGTGAATAAAAAATAGCTGAGTAAGGGCTGAGTGTAATAGTTCAGGACCTAGAGTTGCTACTTTCTTTTAAGATAATACTAGTAAGCCTCCTGTGGTGATTTACCTTTAAGGAGAAGGCCTGAAGGAGGTGAGGGAGGCGGCCACGGAAATATGTGTGGAAGAGCTTTCAGGGTAAAGAGGTCAGTGAGTGCAAAGACCCTGAGGTGTGTTCAGAGTGTTGATTTCAAGCAAGGAGTCCAGGGTGGTTGAAGCTGAGTGAGTGGGCAATGCTAGGATGTGAGATCAGTCAGCAGGTACAGGGGCCCTATCATGCATATCAAGGTGAAAGCCTGACTGGAAACTGGTGATTTTGTCGTAAATAAGATGGGCAGCACATGGAGGGTCTTGAGCACAAGAATGATGTGATCTAATCTATTAACAAAAGATTGTTCCGACCACTGAATGGAGAAGCGACTGCGGGACTACTCCAGCTAGAAGTGGCCTGAAAGACCCTAGAGCTGAGGGCTAGGTTGGTGGTAGTAATGGTGAGGTTCTGGATGTCTTCTCAAAGTAGAGCCAGTAGGTTTGTTCCTGGATGGGGAGGTCAGGGCTGAAAATAAACTTACACAAGACAGCACAGCTGAATAATGGCAGGTATAGAACCAAAGCCACATCTTCACAGTCTGAGGTCAGTGTTCCTTCCACAGCTCTTGACCACAGCTCTCCTTGCTCCCCTGCAAATGGTTGTAACCATCTATAGGTTGGGATGCTTGGTGATGGTGGGCTAACTAAAGGATCTGAAATCTCTCTGAGCTTATAGGTCTAGCAATTTTGTATCCTTTATATGTAGTATTTCAAAATTCAACGAAACAGGTTACTTGTATTGGTAACAGTCCTAACCTTTTTAAAATACTTTGCATGCAGTATCTGTGAGCTTTCTTAGAAGCCCTGCAGAAGAGATTTTTTTATTTTTATTTTTATTTATTCTCCATTTTGCACGTGTGGCAACTAAGGTTTCAGGGAGGTCATGCTACTTGATTGAGGACACAACCCCAGTATATTTAGAGCTAGACATGGAACCGAGAAATGATTGTCAGAGCTGAAGTTTCTCCCACCATATTTATTGCATTCTCACCCACTGAGCTGACCAAAGACAACTGATGACAGACAGCACTAGCGTGTTTTGCTTGATGCTGATGCAGAACTGGCTTTCTTGAATACCAGGAGCTCTTGTTATCCTTGGCCCGTATGCAGCAATGCTCTCTAGTTGCCATACCTCTCCTGAAAGGCAGCGTGGAGCCATGCTTGTTAGCTGTGGGTTCATCTCATATCTGAGGCTATAGTTTCATTTCTTCTTTTTTTAATGCTGTTGAATGAGGGTTTACCATGGGCAGATGACATAAGGAGTTCAAATATAACAATGGGGTGAGCTCTGAAAGTTGTAGATCTGGGTGTCCATGTGGGCATGCAGAATCAGGTCAGAGGTTCAGTCCTTTGCAGCCTTAAAGAACATCAAAGAACAACTCATCCTGGCCATTCTCAAGAAATAAACCCTGCCCTGCAGGTTTGTACCAATTTTCTACTCTTGCTATACAAATGATCACTAATTTAGTGGCTTGAGACAGTAGACATGTATTATTTTACAATCTATAGATTAGGAGTTTAGCCAAACCTCCTTGGGCTGAACTCAGGGTGTCAGCCATGCTGTGTTCCCTTCTGAAGGGACTAGGAGAGAACCCCTTTCCTTGCCTTTTCTTGTTCCTAGAGATAGACCACAATCCTTGGCAAATGACTCTCCATCTCCAAAGTCAGCATCATTGCATATCTGACCATCCTATCCTAGCCCCGTCTCCCTTTATCTGGCCACAGCCAAGGAAGCTTCTCTGATTGTAAGGAGCCCTATAATTACATTGGGCTCACTTAGATAATCCAGGATGATACCTCCAATACAAGGTCCTTAATCATCTCTGCAAAGTCCCTTTTGCCACGAAAGGTATAATATTTTGTAGTGGTAGAAATTAGAACATGGGTATCTGTTGGGGGCTCTTACTCTGCCTACCACAAAGACCTTCTAGGAATAAAATGCCACCCAGCATAAATGGTTTTCCATCATTACAGGAAATATTTTCAGGCTGTCTCCTCTGTGCCTTAAAAGCAGGCACTGGGGAAACTGTATACAATGCACAGATAAGGTCCTGTCTATATGGAGTTCACAGTCAAGTGTAAAATTTTATTGATTTTTGACTACCAAATGTATACAAAAAATCTTCTATTTTAATAAGCAATACTCTATGTTTTCTATAAACCAAAACTTAGTATAGTCACTATTTTGTATAATAGAGACACAATAAGGGCTCCTGAGTGGCTCAGTCAGTTAAGTCTCTGCCTTCGGCTCAGGTCATGGTCCCAGAGTGCTGGGACAGAGCCCCACATTGGGCTCCCTGCTCAGTGGGGAGTCTGCTTCTCCCTCTGCCCTTTCCCCTTGCTCATGTTCTCTCTTTCAAATAAATAAATAAAATCTTAAAAAAAAATACACACACACACACAAAATAGACACACAATAAGGAAAAAAATTAGGTTTCTTGATAATCTTGTAATGTCATTTATTTTTTTCAGGCTTTTAAAAAAATTTTATTTATATTTAGAAAGAAAGTTAGAGCAGGAAGGGGCAGAGGGAGGGAGAGAAATCTTAAGCAGGCTCCACGCTCAGCCCAGCGTGGTGATTGATCTCACGACTCTGAGATCATGACCCTAACCAAAATCAAGAGTTGGATGCTCAACTGACTGGGCCAACGAGCTGCCCCTTGTAATGTTACTTAAATTAAAAATTTTAACATCTGTGCCCCTCAGTCATCATTCCTAGCTAA
Source organism: Mustela nigripes (assembly GCF_022355385.1). Taxonomy (NCBI): domain Eukaryota; kingdom Metazoa; phylum Chordata; class Mammalia; order Carnivora; family Mustelidae; genus Mustela; species Mustela nigripes. The sequence goes on from NC_081558.1 coordinate 42,600,491, forward strand.
TATTTCCTTTACACTGCTTGTTTGTAGTGTCATAACAAGGCCACAGGATTTGGCACATGTCATTCATTTCTCCAGAATCCAGTCCCTCCTTCTACAATGGCCGTATTAATGCTAATCTAGCAGGTTCTGAGCCATGTTCGTGAGGACGCATATGCTGTTTCCAACAGAGTTCTTTGACCCTTAATAAATGTACTCGAAATATTAGATTTTCTAATTTCCCAAAGATATTTCCAGAATTATACCTGGGTCAGGATTTATTGGTTGGATTTATTGCCAAAACATAGAAAATCTAGCCCCTGATCTCAAGAAGTATTTACCCTTACTGTGAGAAAACAAAATATATGAGCTGTGTATCCAAGTGGTTAAATGGCAAAGCAAGACAAGTGAAATGCATGATATAGATCAGAAAATGACATGGGGAAGAACAATCATATAGAGGAACGGAAGTGTCAAATGGGGAACAAAGGAGCCAGTGTTGGTGGACTGGGGGGCTGGCTCCATGCTGATCATGTGATTTGTGTTGGCAGTATCAGGACCTAAATATATAAGAGTAAGTGAGGTTTAGTTATAGTGGGACTTGAGTGCTGAACAGAAAATCTGAAATTTTATTTATGGGTTTGGATAGGGACAGGCAGTGAGCTAGAGATCAACAGATATTTTAGCAATAAATATTAATCTGAAGGAAGATTGAAATTAGAGAAGAGTCTAGAAAGAAAAGCCCATGGTTGATGCAAAGAAATTCTACAAATTGGCTTCAGTGAACTATTATTCACCCTAAAATGGTCTTAAAATATAAATACTGTGTGACACATTTAATAAATGGCATATAAATATTTTATGTCCTATTTTTTATCAAACTGACATTCTTTAATCTCTTGCAGAAAATCCATTTGCTGGTGATGTTGTCTCCCCCAGGGAAATCAGTTTTACCAACCTGCAACCGAATCACACTGCTGTGTACCAGTGTGAAGCCTCAAATGTCCACGGCACTATCCTTGCCAACGCCAATATTGACGTTGTAGGTAAGTGGACTGTTTACCTGCTGTTTCCTAAGGGAAGATGTTCAAGGTCATGCACACCAGTATACTGAATTCGGGACACATAAAACTTGGGAGGAATATCATCAAAGTACCTTTCACCTTACATTTGGGCATTGGCCTCCATACTAAAATTATACTTTCTTTTTTCTTTATATTTTTGAGAGAGAGAGAGAGTGTTTGTGTGAGCGCGTGTGAGCACATGAGTGGGGTGAGGGAACAGAGGGACAGAGAGAATCTTAAACAGCCTACCCACTCGGCACAGAGCCTGATGCAGGACTCGATCTCATGACCCTGAGATCATGACTTGAGCCAAAATCAAGAGTCACTCTTAACTGACTGAGCCACCCAGGCGCCTCTAAAATTATACTTTCAAAAATGGACTGAATTTGGATATTTTTCTAATTCAGGAATATATACTTCAGTATTCAGCTGTCTTCCCTTTCTGTTAATATGACTAGGATACAGAAAAACCTAAGGTGTGCACATTATTTTTTACATGAACGTTGACAACCGCATTTATGTCATTTTCAAATAGATGTCCGTCCACTGATACAAACTGAAGATGGAGAGAACTATGCAACGGTGGTTGGGTACAGCGCTTTCTTACACTGCGAGTTCTTTGCTTCACCTGAGGCAACGGTGTCCTGGTAAGCTGGTACAAGGTTTTCTTGAGAGAATGTCAGTGGTGGATTTCACCTTGTGTCTTCATCCATCATTTGACAGGCCGCTGTTACATGTGGCCAGTGCCTCTGAGAAATAAGGGAGCAAACTTAATTACCTCCCTCTCCCGAAACTGTTGACTAGATGTGTAGGATTTTTCTCTCCTGGGGAGATTAGGAAGAGCCATTTCTTCTTACAAAGGAAAGCAAAGAATCGAAGTGATTACCAAGACGATTTTACAGATAGATTTGGTTTTTCATTATGGGCTTATCGAATGCCATCTATCACAGCTGACCCTTGGACATTGTGGAGGTTGGGGCTGATCCCCCTTGCAACTGAAAACTTTTCTCTCCCCCAAAACTTAACTACTAATAGCCTACACTTGACCAGAAGCCTCACCCGGAACATAATTGATCAACACACATTTCATATGTTATATGCATCACATACTATATTGTTATAATAATAGCTCTTTTTCTTAAATGTTTTTCTATATTTCTAGGCCTACACAGTTTGTGAGTTCTTTCAGGTGGTTGTGTATTTCCAAAAATTTCTCCAATATATTTAATTGAAAATAATTCATATACAGGTGGACCCACACAGTTCACACCTGTGCTGTTCAGACTTAACCGTACTTTTTTGTTATCATTTTGGGTCTTTTCCAAATAATTATCTAAGCATGTATTCGACCCCAAACACATATGCTTAAAACTTTTCCAACACGTGTTTTGAATTTTATTTCAATACATCGATTGGTGTAATAAGTCCAGATACCTCTTGTGGATCTGCCATATTTCTTACTTCACCAGAGAAGCTTGGAAGCACTGTTCCTAAATAAGCCTGCCATGGCTCTGCAGGGCTGAGATTAGAGCGAGGAAGGAGAGGCAAGTACAGGTCAGATCCCGTCTTTATTTAAAGATTGGATATATTGCTCATCGTGGATTTTTTAAATGCTTTTATTTTTAAAAAATATTCCATCCAAATATTATTTATCTTGGGACACATGGGTGGCTCAGTTGGTTAAGTGGTTGCCTTCGGCTCAGGTCATGGTCCCAGGGCCCTGGGGTCGAGTCTACATCAGCGGAGAGCCTGCTTCTTGCTCTGCCTGCCACTTCCCCTGCTTGTGCGCTCTCTCTATGACAAATAAATAAGATATTCAAAAAATAAATAAATAAAATAAAATAAAACATTATTTTATCTTGAGTTCTGAGACCTTTTCTTGGCAATCCTTACATTTTGCCTCTGAGGCAAGTGCCTCACCGGCCTTACCCTAGTCCCGAGCTCTGGAAATTCAGTCCTACGTGAATGGCCTCCAGAGTTTACCCTCTGATTTTTTTTTTTTTTTTCCTTGGTTCCAGCAGAGCCTCTTATTGTGCAGTGTACTGGGTAAATCAAGATTTGGCAGCAAATGCTCAGAAAATGGATGAATGTAGGAGAAAATGACTCTGGGTTGATAAGGGCAAATGTAATCCATGTCCACAGGACAGGAACTACTTCCTGGCCTGTAATATCTCTGAATGACCAATGTCCCTCCAGGATGGCAGGAGGTTCAGAAGGTTCATTATCTCTTTCAATTACCAGCTTTCCCATTTAGTACCCTGAAGCGATCATTAACTAAAGAGTTCACCGTCAGTATACCAGAAAATATTTATTAAGCTGTGAGGACAGATGCCAAAACGGTCCTTAAAGCTACAAGAAATACAGCAGAAACATAGAGTATGGACTGAATTTCCTTTAGCCACAGTCTGTCTGGGCAGATCAGATATACACCTTGGCTAGGACCCATTCTGGGAAAAAGATAAAACCCCAGTGGAACATTTTGTAAGGTCTCCAGAGCTCCTGAAGAAAGGGTAAGCTTGAATGACATCAGCAACTCATTTCAGAAAGAGTCTACGGTTCTGTCACGTCTCAAACTGATTTATGCCCCTTTCTGTGTTCATAGGCAGAAGGTGGAGGAGGCGAAACCTCTTGAAGGTAGACGGTACCATGTCCATGAGAATGGCACATTGCAGATCAACAACACCACAGAAGATGATGCTGGCTCATACTCTTGTTGGGTTGAAAATGCTAAAGGAAAAACTGCAGTCACGGCCAACTTGGATATTAGAAGTATTTTTATTTTGGTTTTACTTTGCATGAATTCTCACATGGGTTCAGCTTGTCTTCCTTTTCCCAGATGAAACTCTATGATTTATTGAGTGCCTGTTAAAGTTTTTATTTTTTTTATTATTTTTTTTTTTAAATTTTTTTTTTTTTTTTTTTTTTTTTTTTTTTATTTATCAGAGAGAGAGAGGGGGAGAGAGTGAGCACAGGCAGACAGAATGGCAGGCAGAGGCAGAGGGAGAAGCAGGCTCCCTGCTGAACAAGGAGCCTGATGTGGGACTCGATCCCAGGACGCTGGGATCATGACCTGAGCCGAAGGCAGCTGCTTAACCAACTGAGCCACCCAGGCGTCCCATGTTAAAGTTTTTAGACTGTATTTCAAAACTCCCAGATTGTGTTTCATTGATAAGACCGTCACAAAAATGATAGGATATGCTGATGATGTGTTCATGGCTTCTTACAATTTTAAGAAGGACTTAGGTATTTGGGGCATGACTGGCAACAATTTAAAATGCACTATTTGAGGATGTTTCTCTGACTATATTTTGTTTCAGTAACCCACTCAACATAATGTCATCAGCAATCAACTCTTGGAGCTAAAAATCTCACAAACCCATAAAAGTTCAACTTAATAAAGACCAGGGTGTGATAGGATGGAAGATTTTTTTGTTTTCTTCGTGCATCATAAACAGCTTTGCATTTTTTTCTCTCTTCAGAACAAAGTTCTGGGTTTCACTAGTATTTTGCTTTTAAAATTGCTCCAAAAATCCTTTTCAGGAAAACATAGTAGAGAGACCCCGCAGTGATTGTAGGGAGAATCTATATTCTCTGTGACATGTCATTATCATAGCCAGCTCCTGCTGCTGCTAGATGACAAGTGTATTTGTTGAGTCATCATTTTCATGGGTATCCTGATATTCTTCTCTCTCTCCACACACATGCCCTCCGTTCCTTGTTTTTCTTCTTATATTCGTCTACAGTATTTGTTTCTTTTTGTACCCTAAGTTATCCAACATGCTAGCCCCATGAACTATATTTTTAAAGCACAAAGATACTCTCTTCAGACGTCTGCCTAACTCTCATGTCTGCCCACATGTTTATATATCAACGACAATTTTCAAAATGTCCTTGTGAAGTCCGTGAAGATGATTCTTTTTTAGACTTTATAAAACCAACCTATATAAAAATTTAGTGACTCAGTCAGACTCGGAGTCAAAGAGAGAGAAGCCTGGAATCCAAATGAACTTTAACATTCCCATCGCCCTATGCAGCGCTTGGCCCAGAGTGGACCTCAGAACTGTAATTGACAAAGAGATGGACAGGGTCATGAATGTTTCATCTGCTCTAAACACCCACTTTATATGTAAGGCATATATAGGAATCTTATCCGTGAATGATTAAAACACAATTTTTGCATATAAAAAAGAAATTTCTGGAGTAGAGTTGAGTAAGAGGCTACATCTTACAGTGTTTTGAAATCAAGAACTTCGGTCACCGTCAAACTTAGTTTCAGATTCTAGCTTCAACCCCTTACCAGTTGGGAAACTTCAGTGTTGCTTAATTTCATTTTAGCCTTATGTTCTCTGGAAGGTGAAAATAGTAGTGTTTGTAGAGGTCCTGGTCAATTGGATAGGTGGTTTATTAAATGGTATCAGTTATTATTAATAAGTGAATTTCTGACTTTAAATTTAGAAATAGGAGTAGATGTTTAGTAAGTCACTTAAAATTAATTCAGTTAAATAATTTCTTCAAGTTTCATGCTTGGGATACCGAATAATCAATTTTTTAAATTTTCTCAGTTTCAATTTTCAGTCAGTGCATGTAGTAACATGTAGATAGAGAATATTAAACATATTGTGAAATTGGAGGTCAGCTCATGAGAGACTTGATCTCTGAGAGGGTTACCAAGTGGTACAGCAGGGTAAAGTATATCTCCCCTTAATACAGCCTCTAGGAGTAGGGATCCTATATTTTGAAACAGTCATAATGAGGAAATGTTTTTTAAGACAGCCAAATGTGATTCTTTTTAATTTATTTGATTTGAAATTGAATTTAGTTTATTTAACATATTTGAATGTGAAGTTAGATTTTTGAGCTACATATTGTGGATACCACCAATTTACTTTTAAAATATCACTCTCTGTACCTCATTCAACACGAATTTCAACAAATATGTGTTGAGTACTTGCTACATACAGGGTCCCTTCTGGGCTGTGTGGATACTTCATGTAACAAAACAGACACCGCCTCTTCTTCACCAGGCTTATGTTCTAATTTCCCACCTTCATGTTGATAGATAGTCCTACACATGGGCTTTACTATTTAAACTCCAGTATCTGAATTATTAAGAAACACATTAATAGAAGATCAATTAATTTCCTTTTTTTCCCTTATGGTGGTGTGATCCCATGACCAGAAACAATAGAGAGAGAAATTATTATTTTTCAACCTCTAGAGATATTTGTTTGCTCCCACTCTTCTTACACAAGGAGTAAGTAAGGGGAATTTCCAAGATATTAATTAGTACTTTCACCCTAATTTCTCAGAGGTTTAGGCCTGACGGAAAGAAAACAGAAATATGATGTCAGGAAATCACAGCGTGGCAAACACTGTGTCTTCGAAGACATGACTATTCTGTCGATGATTGGGGTTGATTAAATTGCAGGCACTTGATTGCAAAGGAAGCGGGGATGTATGCATCTCACTAGTCTCTTTGTTTGGTAAAAACAGATGCTACAAAACTTCAAGTTACTCCTAAGAACCCTCGTGTCCCCAGATTGCATGCACTTGAATTATATTGTGAGAGCTCGTGTGACCCACATTTGAAGCAGAGTTTGAAGCTGTCCTGGAGTAAGAATGGAGAAGCCTTTGAAATTAATGCCACAGAGGATGGCAGGTAGGGAAGGGGTTATGCTCTGTCGTCATATGGGCTTGGGATTAATACTGAGCGCTTGAAAAAAAAATCGTTGTGAAAGTGTTCACACGGAATTAAAATACCAAAAGTGATGAATACATTTCAGTCTTCACAGCAGGATTTAAAAGAATGCAGAGCAGTTTCACTTTTCTCCCACATGGTTAACTGCTTCTTTTGCTGCTGACTTTTTATGGAATGTGTACCCTCCTGTTAACGCAGGAAACAGAGCCCACTCCGGGAATGTGAGAGGTATCTGGGTATCTGGAGGGGACCCTGCCCATCACCTGTTTCCATCCCAAACTCAGTCTACCTCATGAATAGGCAGAACCCGAGTCATACCTCCATTCTTTCCAGTTAGGAAGTACTGACAAACACACTTTTAAGCCTCCTAATCTCCATATAGAGAATACAGAAAAATATAGAGAGAGGAGGAAGTGTGAAAAGATGCTGACTAGCATTAGACAATATTAAGTATGTCAGAGAAAGAGAAAAGACTATTTACTGATTGCCTGTGCTGTCTTTTGAAAGCATACAGAGGGTAGCTCTCCGGTGTTTTGCGTCGTGACGGAGTAGGGGTTAGAAATAGACCGTCCTGGGGCACCTGGGTGGCTCAGTGGGTTAAAGCCTCTGCTTTCTGCTCAGGTCATAATCCCAGGGTCCTGGGAGCCCCGCATCGGCCTCTCTGCTCCTCGGGGAGCCTGCTTCCTCCTCTCTCTCTCTGCCTGCCTCTCTGCCTACTTGTGATCTCTGTCTGTCAAATAAATAAATAAAATCTTAAAAAAAAAAAAAGAAAGAAAAGAAATAGACCGTCCTTAGCCAGATCTCACCTGCGGTTTTATGTTGTTACTCATCATTCTGAAAAAGTAAATCTGAAGATTGGAGATGCATGCCTTTGGCGAGACTGTGACAGGATGGTAAATAAGAGCATGGCCTGGAGTCCAGTTGCCCGGATTTAAAGCTCAGCTTAGTTACTTCTTGTGTCTCTGACTTTAGACCAGCCACATAGCTTCTTTATGCCTTAATGTTACATTCTTCAGATACCTTCATAAGGTTAATACTCATAAGGTTATTATGAGTATTAACATACCAAGCACTTAGAAAACACTAAGTGCTCAGTCCAGTTTAGCTCTCATGATCTGTACTAATGTATGCAGACATGTGACGGCTTATCTCATGTCTTGTACCTGCTTGGCCCCTATTGTGTGTGTGTTTGCGTGCGCGCGCTCGCATGTGCTTGCACCACCTCTGTGCAGTGGCTTTGGTCTCGGCTGGCTACTTAATTGATTCCATCTCATCCTTCCTGTATACTTAAGAGTTTGTGGAAAGGAGCGTAGGTATTAACAACTAGTTGTCAATGAGACAAGAGGAGATTAATTACTGACCTAAAAGACTACACATTGCAACAGTGATCTTCACCCTTAGGTTAGGTCTTGGTCGATCTATCTACTGCTGGGATCTCTCCATGCTCTCCCTCTTTTGTCACAACTGCCTAGTTGCCTGGGGTCTTGCATATGATCTCGAGCCTACAGCCAAAAAGAAGAGAGTCAGAGACTGGTGCCTAGTAAGTGATATGACCTGCATATTTAGGCCCTGATCCCAGAAACTCCAAACATCCTGTGTGTGGCCCAGTTGAATAGTTTCTGTAGGATACTAGGGCTGACACTCAAATGAACCTCTGGCTATCTCCGGGAACGAAGCAAGTGACAGATATTCCGCCGGTTTTCCCTAGGGTAGGGTGAGGAACAGTAACCTTAGCTAGAATGTCTTAGAAGAGGTCTCTGGAATAGGGAAGGCTGGGAGTAACTCTTGCTGCTGGGGTTGACTGGGGGCCGAGCAGGCGTGGAATTATAACAGGGAGCTGAGATCACAGGTATCTGCTGAATTTCCAGGGAACGATTAGTAAGCTCCTGTCTCTCACCTTCTGCTAGGACACCCTCTTATCGGTAGGTAGGCTGGGGGCCAGAGGCTTTTACCTGGGAAGAGATAAAGTGAGTTTTACATCATAAATGTCAATTATAAAAAGAAAGAAAGAAAGAAATGTCAATTATATAAGAGCAAGGACATTATTTCAACTACATAGCAAACTCTTGTTAATGTATTTCGAGTTAGTGGAACTTAATTTTCCTAAAAGTGCTTAAATAGTTGACAATATACTGGTATAGGGTAAAAGGTTATAATTTATAGTAATGAAATTTTCCTGTGCTAAACTGGATCAGAAATTGGCAAAATAGAGCAAAAGATAAAAAGCTAGTGGCCAATGATTTGCAAAAAAGAGGTATTAGTCTGCCCTCTACTGTTCAAATACATCACAGTGCAGTTGTTACAAGATTTCCCAGATGGGCGTTCCGCCTGTGAAGTAGAGGGATGAAGAAAAAGGACCCTTGTCAAAAAATACAGATTACCAGACTCCAGGTCTGGCTCTGTAGATCTGGGGTGTGATTCAGGAATGTGCCTTTGTAAGAAGGACTCCGGTTGGTCCTATGTAGGTGATTCCCTTACTTAACAAATCTTAAGAATGATGCAAATGTATCTTAACTATTACAACATAGTTCAGTCTTGAGAAACACCAGGCAACACAGTTCTGTCACTAACCCATGCATCACAGATGGTTGGACTGGTAATTAAAACAAAACAAAACCAACTGATAGCTTCCATGGCTGTGTAGACAGTTGTGTATGTTCAAGTAACATTTCATCTTCAGTTTCAATCTAACACTCTCTAATAAAATTTGCATTATGTGAAGCTGTATTTTGTTTTGTTTTTTCAACTCTTCCTTGATTTTTACCCATGGGGAATATATATTTTTGAATATATGTTTCTGTTGTTTTCACCCTCATTATGTACTCTTTTTTTTTTTTTTTTTTTTTTTTTTTTCGCCTTATTTTTGTTTTTTTTTTTTTTTTTTTTTTTTTTTACTGGCAGGATAATTATCGATGGAGCTAATCTGACTATATCTAATGTCACCTCAGAGGACCAAGGTATTTACTCCTGTTCAGCTCACACTGCTTTGGATAGTGTCACTGATGTAACTCAAGTAACTGTCCTCGGTAAGTGCACTAATGAGGAATCTCTTCATTTCTTCCCCACCACTGATTAAATTCTGTTGTTCTTAGGCCATTCAAGCCACAATTATTTGAGTCCCTGCATATATACCATTCTTTTGAATGTTTCATTTAAATAGTCATTCCACTTTCAAATGCTTTCTCCTCTTCTGGCTTTAAAGAAATTAATTAATGCTTAATTTCTTTTCACTGCATGGGTAATGTTGCCAAAAGCTGTGGGAGGCAGGCAATGTTATCAGCAGAGAGAAAACTGAAGCATGCTTGAGTTGTCAGGGTGCCTGAGCTGCCCTTTCCTAGCTTACAAAGAAATAGAGCTGAGGAATGGAGGTACAGTAGGCTTGGTGGCGGGGATCAGGCTGGGTGTCCCGTGGTGGTGGTGGTGGCTCAGTGGTCATGCTCTAAACCAGAGAGATGGACTAAGTTCTCAGCATTCCAGGAAGGGAGCTGAGGAATTTCAAGAGCTCTGCAAAGGAATGACTTTGATATATTTTTTTTAATGATAATATTAATTAGAAAATAATGTGCATACTCCACTAGTGTAGTCGACACAATTAGCCCTGTGATCACCCACGTTTAAAGCTCTTAGGCCAGCCTGGAGCATCTCTTAGACCACCATGAGCTCTTGGAACCATCTTCTAGACCATCTCTGCTCCAGTTTCCTTGACAGATTCGCTCTCCACAAGCTATCTGATACGGAAATCTGACCGATGCGGACACCACCAGCAAACCACTCACCTTCAAATTTCCATTTGGGTCTGCCTGTTTGGGGAGCCTGGCAAGAGGGGAGGGTGGGTGTGTGTGTTTCCATATTCCCTCCCTGCAAGCTGTGTCTGACTTCTCCCAGGGAGGCTCCCTTCACAAAATCCTCTATGATAAGATTCTATTAACTGCTCCCTCCCTCTGAACCCCAGATATTCTGCCAGTGATCTTTTGAAAGAATTAAAACAACAACAACCACAACACAAAGAACATTTGATACTATCCAAATTGTGTGAACTTTTAAATGTCTGCTGGGACCCTGACTAATACAGACATTTGACATTTTTTTTAATAGTTTTCTCTTAATAATTTTGTTTCCATGGGCACTCCTGACTTAGTCTTCCTTTTAGTTTTCTGATACTCCTTAAAAGTGTTTGATTTTGCCTAAACTCCTTTATTAGATGTGTCGATTAATCGTTATTATCAACAGGCATTTGTATCTGTAGCTCTCTGATTGCTGGGATCCACAGGTAGGTTGCTAACAGAGGTACACGTTGAGAGGAAATAATTCAGTTTTTTTGGCAATAGGATGTGAAAAATGAGTAAACGGGCTGGAGCTCTTCAAGTGAAGCAGATAGTCACCAGACTGGGTTCTACACACACACACACACACACACACACACACACACACACACACACGTAGTAGAGGGTATGAACTTGGTTCAGTAAATTGTACCTTTAGGTGAGGTATGGGCCATAGGAATTCAGCTGTTTCACGGGACTACAAGTAGAGAGGTTTGACCCTCTAGGAATTATTTCACTAGTAAGTCATCAGATAAAAGAGTGGAGCTCCAGGTAAACTGGAGTTTATTCCAGGCACCACAGTGTAGGGGCCAGTCTCAGGATCTATAGACTTTTTCCCTCAGTATTTTGAGCCCTGCAGCCATCAAAGGGATTGGGCGCCCTACTGCTTGGTTCATTCTGTCAAATGGCCTTGTACAATTTAATATTTCATTCTTGTGATTAGGCTACCATCTTCTAGAACCATTAAATTTTGATGATTTTAAAGAAATGGTTGCTATGATTATATGTAATATTTACTAATGAAGTTTTTTTTTTTTTTTTTTTTTTACGAATGTTTTAAGAATAAAAGTAAACTAATTTAAAAAATAGTCCATGACACAGATTTCATTTTCATAACTACTTCTTGGAGTTTAACTTCTAATTTTTTAGGCCAATTTCTGGTCTTAGGAAGCATAGCTCATTAATAGACAATAACAAAGAGATCCCTGTGTAATTTCTTTATAAACCTCTTTTCCTGAGAAAACAATTTTTGCACATACATGTTTGACCCATTTCACTTGCTTTGAGAATATTAAGTGCAGGGGTGCCTGGGTGGCTCAGTGGGTTAAGCCTCTGCCTTCGGCTCAGGTCATGATCCCAGGGTCCTGGGATCGAGTCCAGCATTGGGCTCTTTGCTCAGCAGGGAATCTGCTTCCTCCTCTCTCTCTGCCTGCCTCTCTGCCTACTTGTGATCTCTGTCTGTCAAATAAATAAATAAAATCTTTTAAAAAAATGCTTAATAAAAAAAAAGTATCAAGTGCAGCCTGTAGTTCCATATGATTCTTGGAAGAAGCACATTCTAATGTCAGATGCTACATAAAGTTGTATTGGTTCCTTAAGTTAACTTTAAAGATGAGTGTGCTCTTAATCAGTGCTGAAGACAAATGTAAATTCTCTGAGTGCACAGATCTGAGAACTGTTGAGGAAATAATTTCTTATTTAAGGCCCTAAAGTTTATGTGCACTCAGTGTCCACATTTTAAAAATAAAATAGAGTCTTTTGAATTGGAAACAGTGTGTCTTTTACCACTGTAAATTTCTAGCAGTGAGCAGGTACTCAGCATGGGCAATAGATGTTGCTTCCCCTTCAGACAATAAAGAGCCCATGGGAAGGCCCTATGAGATGTTACTTAATTGTCTCCTCTGAGAAAAGATAAATGTCCCTGAATACAAAAGAGCACTGAAACCAAATTTGGGAAGTAAAGACCATTTGGGAAGTAAAGACCATTTGTTTCGTTTATAGTTGCTTTTATTTTATTTAACGTTTTAGATTTGATTTATTTATTTGACAGAGAAATAGAAGGAGAGAGGGAGAGAGAGAGAGCAGGAGCAGGGAGGAGGGGCAGAGGCAGGGGGAGAAAGAGGCTCCCCTGCTGAGCCAGGAGACCACCATGGGACTCCATCCCAGGACTCTGGGATCATGACCCAAGCTGAAGGCAGATGCTTAACTGACTGAGCCACCCAGGCACCCAGTTGTTTTTCTTTTAATAAAAATTTCCATGGACTTTAATACTCTTAAAGTCATTACCTACATAGTATCCAAAATATATAAAGAACTTATAAAACTCAACACCCCAAAACTGAATAATCCAATTAAAAAATGGGCAGAAGACACACCTATACATTTTTCCAAAGAAGACATAGAGATGGCCAATCAGCATATGAAAGGATGCTCATTGCCAGGGAAATGCAAATCAAAACTACAATGAGATATCATCTCACACCTGTCAGGATGGCTGAAACCAACAACACAAGACCCAGCAGGTGTTGTCTAGGATGTGGAGAAAAGGGAACTCTCTTGATCTATTAGTGGGAATCCAAACTGCTATAGCCACTGTGGAAAACAATATGGAGAGTCCTCAAAAAGCTAAAAATAGAGCTATCCTACAATCCAGCAGTCACACTAGTAGGTATTTACCCATAGAATACAAAAATACTAAAGTAAAGTGATACATGCACCTCAACGTGTGTTTATAGCAGCATTATCTACAATAGCCAAGTCATAGAAACAGCCCGTGTCCGTCAACTGATTAATGGATAAAGAGGAAATAGTGTGTGTGTGTGTGTGTGTGTGTATATAATGGAATATTACTCAGCCATAAAAAGGAATGAAAATCTTGCCATTTCAAACAACATGGGTGGGCTAGAGAGTATTATGCTGAGCAAATTAAGTCAGAGAAAGACATACCATATGGTTTCAATCATATGTGGAATTTAAGAAACAAAACAAATGAGGAAAGGAGAAAAAAGAGAGAGAAGGCAAAGTAAGAGACCAAGAAACAGACTTTTAACTATAGAGAACAAACTGATGGTTACCAGAAGGGAGGTGGGTGGGGGTGATGGGTCAATTAGGCGAAGGGGATTAAAGAATGTATTTGTTATGATGTATACAAATGCTGAATCACTATTTTGTACACTTGAAACTAATATAACACTCTAACTTAATTGTCTCCTCTGAGAAAAGATAAATATAACTAATATAACTAATATAACTAATATAACACTCTAACTGCAATTTAAATAAAAACTTTAAAAAGTCATCATCACCTACTCATTCCAACACATTTATCTGTGCCAGATTTTTCCCTTCCAATGTAAACTGCCTTCCTACTCTTTCAAAACTCTAGCCAAGAAAGTATAAAAATTGCTATAATGTACTGAGAATTCATTGTTGGAAATTACAATAAAAATCCAGAGCAAGCAGAAAAGAAGGCCTGAGTTCATGTTCTTTATCTTATTTTCCTATAGTCATAGGACCTAATTTTATTGCTCTAATATGGTAATTACATGCATGATTGAAGTGATAATGTACTTTTCACTTATTCATTTAGTCACAAAACACTTATATCCCAAGCACTGTTGGTGATGCAAATATTAATAAAATGGAGTTCCTACTCTAGAAGATCTGTCATATAGAGGAAATGAACCAGGCATATAAATAAGCATATGAGCTGAAAGACACTGATCCACTTGAGATAGACCATGTTTCTCAAGATTATACATAATTATAACCCAGGGCAGTTGTTTAGAAATGCAGGTTCCTGGGCCCAGTTTTTTCCATATGCCAGAGAGATAGGGCCCAGAAATAGATCCTCATTTATTTTTAAAGATTTATTTATTTATTTTTGAGAGAGAGAGAGAGAGCGCGCGCGAGCGAACAAGCAGGGCATGGGGGGCAGAAGAAGAGGGAGAGAGAAACTTAAGTGGACTCCATGCTGAGCACGGAGCCCAAGCTCAGTCTCACGACCCTGAGATGGCTACCTGAGCTGAAACCAGGAGTCGGTTGTGCAACCAACTGTGCCAGCCAGGTGCTCCAAATCTTCATTGTTAGTAACTACTCCTAAAAGAATTTTGATACTCATGGTCAAAGATGCCCTTTGAGAATGGGAATCAGCGTAGAGGGAGAGAGTACTTAGAGTAGGTTACAGATGTGCAGGAAGCTGCATTTGAAATAGAACCAGAAGGGTTGGGGCGCCTCGGTGGCTCAGTGGGTTGGGTGTCTGTCATTGGCACGGGTCATGATCCCATAATCCTGGGATCAATCCTCAGGTCAGGCTCCTTGCTTAGTGGGGAGCCTGCTTCTCTCTTTCTCTCTCTCTGCCTCTCCCCCAGCTTGTGTTCTCTCTCCCACTCTCTTTAGTAAATAAATAAAATCTTAAAAGGAGGAAAAAAAGAAAGTATCCAGAAGGGCTGCTGAGATTTGATTGGGTGCAGAGACCCGGGCCCAAAAAGTGGGGCGGCAGTGTGCCTCAGTGAGGAAATTGAGTAGACAAAGGCATTGTCTGCATTCTCCTTACTTTTATTTTTATTATTAATTAGATGTTCCGGATCCACCAGAAAACCTGCAGTTGTCTGAAAGACAGAACAGGAGTGTTCGGCTGACGTGGGAAGCTGGAGATGACCACAATAGCCATATTATCGGTAGGGAGGACGTGCAATAACTACGCTCCTTACACTCCTGAGTCAAAATTAACGTTGAAGCCATTTTTTCCTTTTTTTTTTTTTTTTTTACCACAGTTGCTAGATTATCCTTCTTAAAACATTCTTTAAAACTTTTTACACTGTGTGTAAATGTTAGTATGACTTAAACACACTAAATCCATTCTAATGTGTTTTTTTTTTTTTTCCCTTGTGCTTCTACTGCCAGAGTATATTGTTGAATTTGAAGGAAACAAAGAAGAACCTGGACGATGGGAGGAATTGGCTAGAGTCCAAGGCAAAGAAACAACGGTCATGCTATCTTTAGCCCCATATGTCAGATACCAGTTCAGGGTCATAGCTGTGAATGAAGTAGGGAGAAGCCAGCCTAGCCTGCCATCAGACCATCATGAAACCCCTCCAGCAGGTGTGTGGCTTCTCATGTGAGGTTTCTGAGAACGTATTTTAGTTTTGCTCCATCTTTCAAGATCTTTTTAAAATATTTTGATAGTATGGGTGTAGAGTTTCAGATTTCTCCTACTGGAGAGCTTGAAAAGTTCTGTGAACTGATAGCACACAAATATTCAAAGTATATCAGATTGATAAGTAGTATATAAATGTTTGATAGAGAGCAGGACATTACAGGGAGGTATATGGGCAAACATTTCTCTGAGTTACTTGTGATAGCTAAGTATCATGTTAAAATCATATCAAGTATGTTATAGTATGTTATAAACTGAGGTTCAATATATAGAAAGGTGGCTTTCTCCCTTTATTTTTCTTTTCAACTTTTTGAGATAAGACATTTTATTCATTATAGGCCTTGTTAACACTTTAAAATATTTAATATTAATTTTATACATATAGTGTATTTATTGTCTCTCAATATCTAAACAGATATCTGATATCTATCTGAATTTCCAGGATATTTTTTTTAATCTTAAGAATGATTAATACTAAAATTTGTGTTACTTTACTGTCATTGGTCAACAGTATGATCATAACATGGTATTATTGTTTTTTTTCCCCCCCCGGTGCAAAATACATAAGCTAGGGTATAATATTTTTTTTTTTTTTTGGATTGAGGAAAAAGTGAGAAGAGATAGTAACTGAATCAGATACTTGTGTGACTGAAGCATAAGTTGCATTTGGCACAAAAACTACATTAGCCCTTTCTTATTAAATGGTTTCATTTGAGTATATTTCACAGAGACATAACCTGCTCTTACCTCTTTGTAGTCCCTAAATAGTTGGCTGTTGAAATTATAGATGATGTTTAATTTTATTAGCTTAGAGGCAGATAGTCACAACACACATTTCTAACAATAATTCTAATAGAAAAAGGGAGGCATATTTAAAATTAAAAATGTTTATTTAAAAAGTAGGTTTAAGATTTTTTAAAAAAGAGGTTGAAAAATTTAAAGAGCAGGTTTAAAATGGAGATATCTAAAGTGAGTCTTCTACTTTCCTATGAATAGTAATTGTATCACTTCAAGCATGTGATTTTACTCCTTTATAATATATATATATATATATATATATATATATATATATTTAAAAGCTGCCTTTTAGGTCATGGATGGGTTAACTAGCCTTGTGGTAATCATTTTACAATATATATACACATAAATATAAAATGTGTATCTATAGATTGGATACATGTATACATACATCAGTATGTATGTATACACACACACACACACACAGAGACACACACGAAATTATTACATTGTACATCTTAAACTTACACAGTGTTATATGTCAATTACATCTCAGTAAAGTTGGTAAAAAGATAACTGCCTAATTAAGTCTTTGCAAGCTGGGCCAGATAGAAATAAATGAATATAATCAAAGTTGTTTAAAAATCTGATTTAGGGGGAGTAGGGTGATATGCTGATTAAGCTATGGACTGTAAATTGGAAAAAGTAATTTTAATACTTATAATTTTTCAGCTCCAGACAAGAATCCACAAAACATAAGGGTTCAAGCCTCTCAACCCAAGGAAATGATTATAAAGTGGGAGGTGTGTATTCTCTAGTGCGTTACACAAAACACTACTTTGTTTTCTTGTTTGTGTTCTTTTAGGTCTGCATGCCAAGTGTAATGGTAAAAAAATATTTTTTAAGAATGAAGATACAAGATTTGTATGTTTTATAAATATATCCCATTTGTATATTTTGCAGATCATTGTGATTAGAATGTTATGAGATATGGTTAAACAGTGGTAAGTAATGTCAGGAAGGGTATATAGGTTGACTTAATTGTGGTCTATTATCAAAAGTTTCAGATTCCTAGTATTTTTATAACTAATATCCTAAATCATCACTTGTTCAAAAAAAATACTAAAAAGCTTCCCTAAATTTTTATACATGGTCTAATAAAATTATGGCATATCGAAAGGATGTCTGCCAAATAATAACCACTACTTATTAATCCCATGAAGCATTTTGTGTGCTCTTTTCTGAGAACAGTTGTCATTAATGTCTTTTTCTGGATATAGGAACTGCGGTCGGGCTGGTAGGCAGTCTTACCCACCACCGTACCACTAGAATACCACCAGAAATCAACAAGTCTACTAGATATTTTGGACTTCAAATTGCACTTTTCACCCCTTTATGAAATAGAGCTTTGTCTTTGAATTTAGTGTAAAATTTTGCACCTGCTCAGAGAAGTTTAATAATTGTTTTGAGTGTCATTTCTAATTCCTTCTGTAGTAGTGGATAACTTTCTCTCCTCTCTGTGTGGACCTATTTATGAACAGATAATTTATCCTACTTGAAAGTAGAATACCCATTCAGACATTCTGATGAATAATAGACTTCCAGCATTAAATTCATGAATCCTGCATAAATGTAGAAAAGTTGAATGTGGGAGTATACTAATTTATTTCTAAACCTCTTTCCAGATAATGATTTTGGGAAGAATTTTAGGATGTGTGAAATTTAGTCTGATTGTTTTTTTTTTTTTTACTCAATATTGTTATGTCAACACTAACCCATTATTCCACTACAGTGAAACTAAGTCTTGCAAATTTTAAATTTTAAAAAAGGTGGTAATACACAGAACCTAAGTATAGTCAAGAATATTATTTCTTTCCTTGAATTTGTGGCCATACATATTTCCTACCTCATTGTCTTCATAATTACTTAATTTTTAATCTGAAATTATGTTAATATCTTATTCTTGTAGAGTATCTGTCTTTTTCTCTCTTAAGTTCCCTAGCAATTTCCATAAGACCGATGATATAACTGGTTAGATGAAGATAATAGTATGTAATTATCAGGTCAGTTCCTCAGAGAAGCACACCATGTTCCACCAACATCAGCTCATTAATCCTTACCACTTCTTCAGAAGGGAGACTGTAGCTAGATGGTATCAGCCCTACATTTCACAGAGAGAAGCTGGGACTGTCATTTTAATGACCTTCCCCAGATGTCATGCACTCAGCCAGTGATGAAAAGAAGACCTCTGTCCCCACCTCCTCTGATCTGCTATCTTTGTAGGGGGCCTATTAAGAATTTGCTGTGGTTTTGTTGCCAGTTGTCTGAAAGCCAAATACAAAATAATCCTGCTGTCTCCTTTAGAGTCTAGGCACCAGAGAGCCTAGTAATTTAGGTAAGATTTTTCTTGAAAGTGCTAAATGTGGTGGCAGTTTATTTTAAAATTTGCAGGGGATCTTTATTAAATGTAGCTGTTTTCCTTGGAACAAAACATGTGTAAACTGAATAATTTTTTAAAAAGATTTTATTTATTAATTTGACAGACAGAGATCACAAGTAGGCAAAGAGCCAGCAGAGAGAGAGAGGGAAAGCAGGCTCCCTGCTGAGCAGAGAGCCCGATTCGGGGCTTGATCCCAGGACCCTGAGATCATGACCTAAGCCAAAGTCAGAGGCTTAACTCACTGAGCCACCCAGGCACCCTTAAACTGAATAATTTTACTTGTGCTCACTTATTTTTGGTAGAGACTGAAGGAAATTGTAATTCCGGATTACAATCTGACAATAAAAGCTCGTGGCCTGATATATCTGAGCACCGCTCAAGCCCTTGGTGGATTAATATCCATATGGTAGTAAAAATTACCTTGGTGCAAAACTTAGAATGCAAAGTATAAACAATGATTGTGAAATCTCTGAAGGTTTTGTTTTGTTTTGATGTTTTTTCTCATAGCTATTCAACTTGGAGTTAGTGTAGACTTGAAATTGCTTTGCTGATACCAGCACTACTTTCAACTTAGTTCCAACCAACCCATCTAAAAAATTTTAGTAAGTTAGACTGAGTTAAAAAGCACTGCAAATTCTGTAAGAAGACATTGTATATGACATTATTTTATTTTACTCTATTTTGGGGGGGAGAGACAACAAGCAGTAGGAGGAGGGGCAGAGGGAGAGAGAATCTTAAGTAGGCTCCATGCCCCAGTGTGGAGCCCAGTGCAGGGCTTGATCTCATGACCCTGGGAACATGACCTGAGTGGAAATCAAAAGTCTAATAACAGACGAAGTCACCCAGGCACCCTGATATATATGGCATTATTGAATACTCATACATACAGACAAAATTACCGTTTATATAAATGAGCCTTATAATCTAGGAATTAAGTCACATTTTTTTAATATAGTTTATGTAATTGATTCATTTAAGTGCATATTCCCATTTTTGAAATGTAACAGGTGATTTAAATTACAATAATTTTTTTTTAAATTATTAAAGTATTGCTTGATTAAAAAAGAAAAACCAGAGTGGATAAAATGGCTTCACTAAGTGGCTTGCCACCGTGTCTTACTCAGCGTATCCACGATCACACTCGATGAATCTTGCCTTCTGTCTTAGCCTTTGAAATCCATGGAGCAGAATGGACCAGGGCTGGAGTACAGAGTGACCTGGAAGCCACAGGGAGCCCCCGTGGAGTGGGAAGAAGAAACAGTCACAAACCACACCTTGCGGGTGATGACGCCGACTGTCTATGCTCCTTACGATGTCCAAGTCCAAGCCATCAATCACCTTGGCTCCGGCCCTGAGCCCCAGTCAGTGATTCTCTATTCTGGGGAAGACTGTAAGTGACGCACCTGAAACTGCTAAGCCCTTCAAGAGCAATTTCTTTCAAGTATATTGCATTTCAGTTAATGACCGTTTTTGAGCAGCCAATGCACGCAAAGAGGATGTGCTAGCTGTGCAAGGTAAAAAGAAATATAGCACATGGTTCCTCCTTTCAGGTTGACTGCAGGATAGCCGATCACTATAGAGTGGTAAGGAATTCTGTGAAAAGTTTTAATTTTATTCAATTTCCCAGTAAAGCTATTTCTATATGAAAGATCAAAGACCAGTTCTCATCACTACAATTAGTTAAGCAAACATAACTGTTGTAATGTTTCCTGTTACATTTGCCCTTACTTGTCGAAGACTTTCTAACAGCCACCTGTGCCATCCCTGGCCTCAGTTGTATTTTTGGAACCTCCCTAATGTAGATGAGATGCAGACTGAGATTTATCTATAGAATTACAGACACATACAGACTGTTTTGAGGTATTAGTGATCTGCTCCGTATTAAATTCTTAGACCCATAATAACTGCTACAAATGGATTTTTTTAAAAAAAAAAGGAAAGATGGTATATTCCATGTCACTACACAGGAGTTATTTTCATGGTTCTTCAAGTATCCAAAGTAATATTTCGATCCAAAAATGGAAAGAGGTTGAGAATCTGAAATTACTAATTCCTTATTCACCTACTACCTAAATTCTTCTACCCAAATAAAATTACACTGGGCATATCACTATGAGCTAAGATATTATTGGTCTTGGCTGCTCTGCATTTGGTTTATTCTTCTGTAGTTAGTTCCCCTGTAGAATGGGGATGATAACAACCCCACTTCATAGGGTTGTTCTAAGGATTATGTGAGCCACTCCACTGAGCCAGTCCCTTAGAATAGTGCGCATACAATAGCGTATGCTCAGTTAATGGTAGCTGTTGTTATTGATAGACCGATCAAGCTTTCAAGTAATTTGTTAAATTGTTTAGTTCCTTTGTTTCTAAAGGCAAGATACCCACAGAATATTTCACTGGACACTGGATCCAGGGGTAGACTGTCCTCTTCTAGAAACCTGTTTGGACTCTGAAACTCCTCTGTAATGAGAAACTCTCTTAAGTTCTATTTGGAATCGATTTCATAAGAGTGCTTTGCTCAGATTAAGCAATATGAAAAATCACCTTTTGAAAAGGATCCTAATAATCACATTTGAGGGTTTTAAAAACTCATCATTCTTATGTGCTTAACAGATCCTGATACAGCTCCAGTGATCCATGGGGTGGACGTTATTAACAGCACATTAGTTAAAGTGACCTGGTCGACCATTCCGAAGGACAGAGTACATGGACATCTGAAAGGATATCAGGTTTTTATCATAGATTTTCTTATTTCTGAATTAATATCTTAAATCAAATAAGAACTGATCTTTGAAGAAGCCAACGGAGAATCTGCCACCATGGTTGATATGTTAAAGGGATCCTATTTCCATTGCAGATAAATTGGTGGAAAACAAAAAGTCTGCTGGATGGAAGAGCACATCCCAAAGAAGTAAACATTCTGAGATTTTCAGGACAAAGAAACTATGGAATGGTTCCTTCTCTAGATGCATTTAGTGAATTTCACTTAACAGTTTTAGCCTATAATTCCAAAGGAGCCGGTCCAGAGAGTGAGCCTTATATATTTCAAACACCAGAAGGAGGTAAGAATAACAGTGAAGAATAATGCCAACAATGGGAATTAACCAGTGACCAAATTAGTAGTAGTCAATCAATATATACTTCATATGAGTTAGCTTCTCAGTTGCCACGGAGAACTGGGATCTAATGGAGCTTTTTTTTTTTTTTTTTTTACTTTTAAAAAAATTTACCAATTTATGAGTATAACTTCTTGGTCTTGTATTTTCTAGTACCTGAACAACCAGCTTTTCTCAAGGTCATCAAAGTTGATAAGGACACTGCCACATTAACCTGGGGACTACCTAAGAAACTGAATGGAAACTTAACTGGTTATCTACTACAGTATCAGATAAGTAAGTAGAAATCTGAATTGGATCCACCTGTTTCGTTTCGTTTTTTTTTTTTTAAGATTTTATTTATTCATTTGAGAGAGTCAGCACAGAGGGAGCAAGAGAGTGAGAAGCAGGTTCCCCGCTGAGCATGGAGCCTGATGCAGGGCTTCATCCCACGATTTTGTGATCATGACCTGAGCCGAAGGCAGATGATCGACGACTGAGGCACCCAGGCACCCCTGGATCCACCTACTTTTTTTAAAGATTTATTTTTTTGAGAGAGAGCACGAGCAGGAGGGGCAGAGGGAAAGGGAGAAAGGGAAAGAGAATCCCAAGCAGACTCTATGCCAAGCACAGAACCTGATGCAGGGCTGAATCCCATGACCCGTGAGATCATGACCTGAGCCAAAACCAAGGGTCGGATGCTACTGACTGAGCCACCCAGGTGCTCCCGGATCTAGCTGTTAATCCTTCATTTTTGGTTGAGTATTTGGTCTGCTCTGCTGAGATTCTGATGATCACGTTTTGTAGTTTGCTTGCTTCCTTACAACAAAGGATCTGCAAAACAGCTTGCAGACCAAATCCAGGCTGCTGCCTGTTTTCATGAACAGGCCATACATGTCATTCACATTTGTCTGTAGCTGCCTTCTCACTACAGTGGCTCAAGTTGAGTAGCTGTGACAGAGATTGTGTGGCTCATAAAGGCTGAAGTATTTACAATCTAGCTCTTTTCAGAAAGATTTGGCAGGCCCTGGTTCAGAGGAAAAGTCAGTAGGTACCAGAAGACATACATGTAGACATACATATGAGTGTCCTTGAGAATTAAGAACATGCCAAAGAAAAGAGTAAGTGAATGATGTCAGGGAGATTCGAAGCTCACGTAACTTCCACACTGCCTCTTTTGTCTCTGACACGTGCTTCTGGTCTCAACCCTAAATGTACTTCTGTTTGTAGAATCCTCTGTGGGCATCCCATTGGCGTAGGCCTGTTGTTTTGAGAGCATTAAAGAGTTTTCTCTGGCCCCTTACTCAGGGTGGACTCTGCTCTTGTTTTGCTGTGCTATTGGGTTGAAAACAACATGTTTAGAGGAAACGAAGTCATTTTTAATCACAGTGCCTTCAGTGTCTAACAGTCTTCACATTGAAGCATCATCTCAAAATGGAAATTAGGAAACTGAAATCACAGAAATGTTTAGACTGTGAGGACATGCATCCCAAACAGCGGAAACACTAGGACTATGCTGCTTGCAAAAACCACCTTGATGATAGAGCTGATGAGCTGCTCTGCCTCCATGTACTTCAAAGCTTGTCGCAATTCAGGTCATGCACAAGTTTTGGCTCCTGATAGCCCGTCTGGGTTGGGTCATATGATTAAACAGATATAGGCATCATTGTAATAGAGGTAGCACTTGAGCATTTTTTGAGTGTTTGCTATGTAGCAGGGTCAGTACTAAGTACTCTTGTTGTATTTTTTCATTAAAACAGAAAATCTAGGGGCGCCTGGGTGGCTCGATGGGTTAAGCCTCTGCCTTCGGCTCAGGTCATGATCTCAGGATCCTGGGATTGAGTCCTGCATCGGGCTGTCTGCTTGGCAGGGAGCCTGCTTCCCCCTCTCTCTCTACCTGCCTCTCTGCCTACTTGTGATCTCTGTGTCAAATAAATAAAATCTTAAAAAAAAAAAAAAAAACCAAAACCCAAAAAACCCAAAACAGAAAATCTATGAAGGATGTATTTTCACTATTTTGTGGATGTGAGAATTGAGGCATATAGAATTCACTTATGTAGAGCCATGTAGTAAAATAAGTATTAAGCAAGATTCACACATAAATCAGTCTTATTTCCCATGCTGGGCTCTTAAGCCTACAGTATTCCATGAACTGGTTTTCAAATATGTAGAAAGCTCTGAAGAAATATTTGAGGACTTTTTAAATGTTAATTTGCTTGGTAAAGCTATGCTTTTTTCTTTATCTTAACAATAAAGAAACAACGTTAATTGCATTCCAACCTTTGTGTTGATCCGTATGTAAGATTTAGATTATTTTAGAAACAAATTCCTAGAACATAGAGAGAAAAGTCTGGAATGTTAACAAGGGCAATGATTATTGTATTGCTTAGTATATGGATTTTTTAATAAAATGACATAATTGTACACTTACTTTGCTTTCTATTAAATGAGGGAAATATTTTTGGATAATTTATCTCTTTTTTTATAAAAACTTCTAAATATTTATTTGAGAGAGAGTGAGCACGTGAGAGAGAGCATGGGTGGTGGGGGTGAGAAGGCTGACCAGGGAGCCCTGAGGACGGGCTTGATCCCAAGATCCTGAGATCATGACCCGAGATGACAAAGGCAGATGTTTAACTGACTGGGTCACTGAAGCCCCGATAATTTATCTCTTTTTATTGCTTTGTATGTTCTTAAACAGTTGTTGATTATGTGTCTGAGAGCTCTCTGTATACTTCTCCCAATTTATAGATTGATTATTGTAGTTTTTCAACTGACTGTGGTATTTTTATAGGAATGCTCTCAAATATGTAAAGAGTGGTATTTCTTTCTAATTTTCAACATTTGGATCTTTAGTTTGTTCATTTTTCATTTTTGATCTAATTGCATTAAATAGACCAAGGAAGGCATTTTTATGTCAAGAGTTAGAGTTTATTTGTTTGTTTGTTTACCTGTATGATATCTTAGACTGAGAGTCAAGAGAATTTATTCTAGCCCTTCCCTTGCTACTAATGGCTGCCCAGTTTTGGAATGTGTTTCATTTCTTACTGTAATCTTATAATACATTGTGCTCTTGCACAAATCCCACAGTCTTGCTGGTTGCAAATTCCTTGAAAGACACTGTCTAATTCATCTTCTTTCTGAATAGCTCTTGCCATAGTACTTAGTATATGGTAGACATTTTAAGATATATAATTTATTAATCAGTTTGTTGATTTTACATATAATAAGTACTTATTTGGTGCCTCAGATTGAACCAGAAATCACAGAAGAAGCAAATTATTGTCCAAATTATTATACCAAAAGGTTAAAAGTGAAGGATCCAATGAAAATATAATAGAGGGGGAAATTCATCACTTTCAATAGATATGATGAAGGTGGAGCTCCAGTATGGCATAGTGATTAAGAACATGGGCTCTGGGGGCGCCTGGGTGGGTCAGTGGGTTAAGCCTCTGCCTTTGGCTCAGGTCATGATCTCAGGGTCCTGGGATCAAGCCCTGTATTGGGCTCTCGGCTCAGCAGGGAGCCTGCTTTCTCTCTCTCTCTGCCTGCATCTCTGCCTACTTGTTCTCTCTCTCTTTGTCAAAAAAATAACCAAATAAATCTTTAAAAAAAAAAAAAAAGGAGGAACATGGGCTCTGGAATGGAAAAACTGTGGTTGGATTCAAATTTTGTTTGGCCAGTTACGGGCTCTAAATCTAGACCTCAACATTGCCATGCATGATACTGTAATAAAATTATGTCTCCATCACAGAATTGAAGTTAGTTAATGGCTGTGAATAATTAAGATGGTGCCTTGCATACCACAAGCATACAGAGTCAACAATAAGGGACAACATAAGTTGAATTGTTAAGGCATGAATTCTGAGGCATTGTTGTTTGTGTTTCTTTCTTTAGTAAATGACACCTATGAGCTTGGAGCACTAAATGATATCAACATTACAACTCCATGGAAGCCCAGCTGGCGTCTCTCAAACCTCAATGCCACCACCAAGTACAAATTCTACTTGAGGGCTTGCACTTCAAAGGGCTGTGGAAAACCAATCACGGAGGAAAGCTCCACGTTAGGAGAAGGGAGTAAGTGCAGGAGGCTTCTGCATGCTGTTTTTTAAATTGCTCCAAAGGGACTGCCTCAGTGTATATAAGGTCAGGAACTATAATTTTACTTAATTAAGATAGGAGTATGTAAAGTAATGAAGTTATTCATAAGGTTACTAGAGAGGGATATTTTTCTCTTGGAAGTGTTTTCATACAGAAAAATATTTGGCTCTTGCCCTGGTTGATGTTTTGTAAAAATGATCTAATACATTTCATTTCCTTGTCTTGGTTCATATATATATATATATGTGTATATATATATATATATATATAGAGAGAGAGAGAGAGAGAGAGAGAGAAAGAGAGAGATTTATGTATCAATTTTATTTTGCTGTCTACTGGTTGATGCCAAGTACTGGCTTGGAAGTGGCCCATCAACTTCTGATTTAATTTCTATAATTCTCCAAATTCAATTGTACTTCTCAGTTTTGTTTTTTAGGTTTTTTGTTGTTCTTTTTTTTTTTTTCCAACCTAGATCTATTTCTCTTCCCAAATTATTTTGACAGTTATTATTTTAGCAGTGTTCTTGCTAAACTTAAAAGGAGAGAAATTCAGAAGGCAGAGCATAAAAAAGGAAATGAATCAGAGGAACTGTTGCACACGTTAGTAAGTTAAAAAAGTTTAAACAAGTAAGTTAAAAAAAAAGTTTTTGAACTTGAACTTGAACAGATTCAAGTTGATTAAACCTAGAAGGATATTTGAGGAAAGGAACAAGGAAAAGGAGATGGTAGGAAGACAAATCATTTGCTTATCAGTACTATGTGTCAGAAACTCCCCTGGATGGGTTTCCAAATTTTAGATTTGAAAAAAAGATTAAGTCGATGGAAAAAGAACATAGTAATGAGAAAAACTAAGTTCCCACTTATAAAATATACATATTATTATAAAATTCATTCAAGTATATGTGAATCACTGGCAAGTCAGTGTGTGTGTGAATGGTTATGCTCTGACCTTTACTGTCTGTTTCTCCTTCTTACTTTCCCTACTGTGTCTACCTAATGAAGGGTTTATGTTTTCCTCAGATACCCTAAGTACTCAGAAATCCCCTTTATGGAAAAAGTATGTATACTCAAAGAGTTTCTTCTGAGAAACCCGCACATTATTCCCAAGGACAAAATGAGACACCAAGTGAAATGAAGAACTAATTTACCTACTCAAAAGAGAGATTTAAAGATGATAATTGAAAGCTTTTTAGTAATTAAAAGGATCTTATTTCTCAAGAGTTCAAAGTGGCATTAAGTGTTCAATACAAAGAAGTGAGAATAGTAGTAATCTAAATAAGCAACCTCCATATTTTTCAAAACAGGGTTTGAGGAAATGGAGAGGGTTGCTATTTTGTTAAAACCAAGACCATAATATGCATGAGATATGCTAATCCCATTATTGCTAATTTGTAGCAGGTAAGAAAAAAATGCATAAAATTCTCTTACAATAGTTATAGTTACCATATGCATATATGGAAGTATTTAGAAAATTTGGGTTTGGTTGCTTTCATGTTGGAAAAACTGTTTTTAGCAGATGGAAAGCTCTGTGTGGTTTTGTAAAAGATGCTGCATCTTCTTTGCAAATTAAAGATGCCGCTAATGTGCTTAAGTATCTTACAGCCTATTTCTTCCCTACCCTATGTCTCAGGAATTTGAAAATGTTCCTTACTAGTGTGTTTGTGCTTTCTTTCAGGATTCTGCATTTTCAGCTACTGCCCCTTTCCCGGTTGACACTGTTTTCTCTTCTGTAGGCATATCTTGCCGTATTTACAGGAAAGAAACTATAATCTCTTTTTGCCTCTGGATTTCAGCATGATCTTTGGAAAAGGAAAAACACATATACATTTTCACTGAGGAGATAAATCTTGATATCACAAAAAACTCTAAAAATAACTTTTGTGCAAATTGGAATCTATTTCTGCTTATCTTTCTTTTTTCTGGGTCTGCCTGGATAGCACATTTTAAGGTCATCTGGCATTTACTCAGAAAATAGGATTTGATACACAAGCTTCCCCCCCCCCCCCCCCCCCCCCCCCGCGATTATTTCCTGGTTGTCACTCTGATTTTCAGGTGGCTCACATTCCATAGTCTAAGAGGGGGGAGATGATGGAGTTAATAAGAAATATTTGTGTCATTCCTGGTTTGAACAAAACACTTGCTTTGCTCTATTTTTCAAAAGCTTGCACTATTTAATGTTATACTAATATTTCTGTTTTTCAAAGTCAAAATTAATTGTGTTCTATTTCAGTGGTGCTTAATCTTAAAGGCTTTGCTCAACTAATATAATTAGCCTTATTTCTCCCATGGTGACATTTTTTTTAATGAAGCCCTTCTGTTATCAGTAACTGTATCATCAATTTCTATTCTGTGGTTAAAAGTTATAACCAAATTTTAATGTGTGACATATACCCATTGACACAGGGTTTCATAACTTTTAATATTCTCAACATGGCATAAATTGTGTTTAGTGTACATTATTTACATTTATTATGTTGAGTTGATTCCCAGCAAAACTACAGATCAAATATTTTATATATTTTGTTGCAACATCAGAAATTAGATGTATATTTAATTACACTGACTCATTTGAGATTCTGTTACTATGAGAGTCTACAGTTAATATATTGATACATTAATGTCTCAGAATATTTTAACAATCTCAGTGCATTTCATTTAAAGGTACTTATAAACTATACTTTATGTACCTATAAACTTACTTATATTTCTATAAATTTCAAGTATTTATGATCATGTTATGATACTATTCCATCAATATTTATAGAGAAGACCAAGACAAAAAAAGTAATATATATTTAAAATTATAATGTCATTTGCCTTCAAAAATAAGCCAAAATGGCCATGTTCAGTTTCCTATTAGGTCTGTGAAAATTCAAATTGTACAAAATGACACTGTAATTTTTTGAAGTCTTTGTTTGGTTTTGAAACATTCATGTGACTGGGCAGATTTATAGTACAATTTTATCAACAAGTACATCATCTTTAAAGGACATGAATTAAATTCATTTCATTTCCTCCATTTCAGGATATTAAGAAAGAAAATCTTGAAATGTTGATATTCTTGATCTCCTGATAATTCAAAAACTATGAGAAAAAAATCCTGCAAATGGCACTCCTCCCAAATAACAGTGTTTTTTTTTTTTGTTTGTTTGTTCATTTGTTTTTATTTTTCATGTCCTGCTTTTCAATGATTTCAATTTATATGATTTAACTGTGTACATTTCTTAGGTAAAAGTATCGGGAAGATATCAGAAGGAGTCAATCTTACTCAAAAGACTCACCCAGTAGAGGTATTTGAGCCGGGAGCTGAACATATAGTTCGCCTATTGACTAAGAATTGGGTTGATAACAATAGCATTTTTGAAGATGTAATTGAGACAAGAGGGAGAGGTGAGACATGAGATTGTATTTGGGGCCTTCTTAGACAATAAATCTGCTTTATAGATTATTTAATTTACACACTTCCTGTAGTAAAGATAAAAATATGGAGTATGTTAGTTACAGAGATAACAGTCTCAGTGTGTTTTGGCACAGCATTTTTTTATTATGATTATGTTCAGTTAGCCAGCCTAGAGTACATCATTAGTTTTTGATGTAGTGTTCAACGATTCATTAGTTTCATAGAACACCCCATTCTCATCATAGCATTCTAAAATTATTGAAATGAAAAATGTTCCACAAAGATCCAACATATCCTTATCGTTTTTGCCAGAGCAGCTGACTAAAAAAATATCTCCTGCCAATTAACACACATTAATAACAAAAACTAAGCAGAAAACCGAAACAGAATAAAACCTGCAGAAACTCTGCAGCAATCTGCACATAACAAAGGCAGCTTGTGCTTTCGCTTGCTTGTGCTGCTTCTATGTTTCACTTGCTCTGCCTCCACTGTCCCTTTTTGGTTTTCATCCTCAGAGTCAAATGCAACTTGAGAGGGCCCTTTTAAAAACAGAATGAACCATTTACCAGTATTCCTTCCAGGAAATGTCCTTTAAGTCACATTCCCTCTAGGGTCTCTGAAAGGAAAAATAAAATGGATGCTGTTTTGTATGTTTGAAAATGATGTTTCATTTTCCCAAAGGGGGCATAATCTTAAAGACTGTTTCTAGCATGCAACATGTGACTTCTCTTTGTACAACAGAATACGCTGGTTTATACGATGACATCTCCACTCAAGGCTGGTTTATTGGATTAATGTGTGCCATTGCTCTTCTCACGCTAATCCTGTTAACTGTTTGCTTTGTGAAGAGGAACAGAGGTGGGAAGTACTCAGGTAAAGCTGTTTCTTAATATAGTAATATACTTTCAGTTCATTAAATAGTGTTTTTAGGAGGCATTCTTCAGAGACATCTTTTATTTTTTTTAATTACACACTTAAAGTCAATGTACTGAGAGGGGGGGAACCTCCTATGTTAACTAACCAAAAGATGTAATGTCTAGAATATTATTTTCGCGTGGTTACTAGTCTCTAACAAGGCATATAATACTTCTAACCTATTTTCAGTCTGCAAATTATCATAGTTGTTAAGAACACTGATCACTAAACCACACACACATATTTTAACATCTTAAGAAAGGACCTATTTAAACATGCCTTGTCATGTATTTGTGACCCAGAGAATGTTTGCGCTAGTAACTTTTAATGGTATTGGCTGTACTAGTCTAGAGTTAACCATTGCTGGGAATGCATTTTTTTTTTATCATGACGTATTAGATATGCTGCGTCCTGAATTAATGTACATAAAATATAAATAAAAACCATCGGAGTTAATATAATGGTTGACTTTAATTTAATTCAACTTCCAAATTTATCTTTTAGATATGCATATTATATTGTTGCTATTATTATTATTGTTAACTGCTTAGTGTTCAAGATGCTTTAATATAAGGGGAAAGATTTAGATCCCACTGATATTAGTTTGATGATGTTCAGATTAGTGAAAAGTTCTTTTATTGGCTTATTCTTCATTTAGCAAATATTTATTTATTTTTTTAAAGAAAGATTTTATTTATTTATTTATTTGACAGACAGATCACAAGTAGGTAGAGAGGCAGGCAGAGAGAGAGGAGGAAGAAGGCTCCCTGCTGAGCAGAGAGCCCAATTCAGGACTCGATCCCCGGACCCTGGGATCATGACCTGAGCCAAAGGCAGAGGCTTTGACCCACTGAGCCACCCAGGTGCCCAATTTAGCAAATATTTATTGGGAACCTATATGTGTATTGAACAATCAAAGAAGAGCACAATTTTTAAAATTTTGTAACATCTATGCATTTGGTGCATGGAAATTTATGCAATCATAGATCTTATTTTTTTTCCTTTGAGGAATGAATTTTTATGAATTAGATTTTCAATGATTAATGAATGTCCAGTTAATTGGAAAATTTAAAGACATATAGCATTCTTTTTGAGGATCCCCAACCAGTAGTCACTTATGAAGTGTGACTCTCTCCAAATTCTAATGATGGAAAAGAAAAAAAAAGTCAGCGTTTTACATTATAGGACAACTACAAGAATCCCTCGGGTCTCTGAAAGTAGTAGTAAGAGATGTCATGAAGAAGGATTGTTACAGGGTTGCTGGGTTCCTCTCGCAGAGTCAAAGAATGAATCTTTCAGACACAATGGGTGAAGTGAAGTGAAAGCTTATTAAATGAAGCTGAGAGCAGAAAAGAAAGAAAAAAGCTCTCTAGGGTGAGAGGGGTCCTGAATGGGTTGGCACTGAGGACTTCCAGTGGCAATCTTTTATTGAGAACTGCCTAGGAAGCTCGTGGCCTTGAGAGACTTCTGCCATCTTGCTTTGTTCACTTATCTCTTGTTCCTCTCTGTCTCAGCATCCACCTGCCAGGCATAGTTTCTGAGCCTTGTCTGAGGAGTCAGGGGCCTCCTGTCTTTCCCTGTCTATACCTTAACCCTTTCCCTGCTCATGGGACAGGACCTGTGGGCAGAAAGAGCTGTACTGGGATTGTGAGGAGTGACTGATGGTATTCTTTTTAATTCATGGGGGTGAGGAACAGCACAAGTCTCCAAAGAATCTGGAAACAAGGCTTTCAGGACCTTAAGGGGCCAGCTGCTGCCAAGCTGAGGTTACTTTTTAAACATTAAGGGACTAAAGCAGCCACAAATTCCTTGAGGAAGGTCCTGATCTCCATGTTTCGGGTTATTGATCAGTGGGCAGTAAGCACCAAAGAGATTTTAATGTAAGCTACATTTCTTTTGCCTTTGTTTCCCTATCAAGTAGGAAACGTTTTCTTCCTTCCTTTCTTTTTTTTTTTTTTAAAGATTTTATTTGAGAGGGAGAGAGAGTGAGTCAGTGAGAGAGCACAAGCAGGCAGAGAGGGAGAGAGAGAGGGACAAGCTGACTCCTGTGGAAGAAGGGAGCCCATCACGGGGCCATGACCCAAGCTGTAGACCAATGCTTACCTCTCTGAGCCACCCAGGCATCCCCCACATCAGGATTTTTGCTTGAGTCTAGTAAAATGAAATAAGATCCCCCTGGTTCCTTGTACCACTATTTGGAATAAATCAAATTTGAAATGTCACTTTAACCTGAATATTCTGATTTGGGGGACAATTATGAGTGAGAGAGAGAGCAGAACAGCCAAATGGTTGACTCTTAATCACTTTAGTTTAGTGACATAGATCTGGTATTCTCCTGTACCATCTTCAAAAAGTTTTGGATAATAAACTGTGTACCTAGTAATTTGGTCTCCATTAAGAAACCATAACTAAGTTTGACTCTTCCAGTAAGACTTGTTGCCCACCTAGTACTGAATAGTCCTGTGAAGACCTGGAACATGCTGTAATTCTGATGACTTATCAGGAGAATCTAGGAGATCATTTTCCTTTTTTTTTCTTAAACAAAGAGGTAACTAATGGGTTGTAGATACAACCACAAAAACAATACAACACAAAACAAAAAACCTGGACTCATAGTATCAAAAAGTTGGAGCAATGCTATTCTCACTGATTATCCATCTTTAAAAACACTGTTACTATGCCTTTAAAAATGATTTGTGTTACTTTCCCCACTATTTGTTTTTTAGTGAAAGAAAAGGAAGATCTGCATCCAGATCCAGAAGTTCAGTCGGTGAAAGATGAGACCTTTGGTGAATACAGGTAAACAGTGTTCCATTTAAAAATGCATCAAAACACATACTTGTCAGGTTATAAGCCTAAAAATACAAAACAAACAAGTATTTATTCTTAAAGTAAAGGTTACACTACTATATCGTAATGCCTTTTTAAAGAATAGTTTGCAAAAATAGGGCCTGTTTCAGAGAGAGCAACCCACATCCAGGTGCAGGGGTGTGTGTAACCTTACTGTAGGTAGATGTGTGTGCTACGAAACTTCTTAAAGCTCTGTGTTCTATGCGAAAGGACAACATTTCACTATTTTTATTGAAAGTGAATTATTTATTTGGAGTATTAAAACACCTTAGAGTCTTCAGCATGGCCATTATGGGCCCAAGTTTCATGCAGTTTACATCCGTAAACATATATTCTGTGCACCTTCTGTGTAGGCTTAGCAATGGTAAGTTAAAAATCCTGTCCTCAAGAGGGACTTAGTTTTCAGAGGGAAAAAAAAAAAAAAAACTTACCTCTGCAAATGACTGTAATTAGGTAAGGAGAATGAGAGAGAAAAAGGGGAGCAACTCCTGTGTGCCTTGAAGGGATGCTGATAAAGGATCATGCAGAGAGATAAGATCGGCTGTAAAGAACAAAATGGATTGTGTTACTGTTAGCTAGTGGGTAGAGCAGGACCAAACTTCAAGGCAGAGAGGAGTGTCAGACCTGGGAAGAACCACAGGGTATCTGGAGGAAGGAGGTAGCTCTTGAGGATGGATTCAGCGTCTCAGTCTCCCGTTGCTCACCATCTTCCCCCTTCACTACCATCTCTGTTTCTTAGCCCTTCCTGTTTCAGAAGCCCTTGTTTTCCATCAGGTCCTCTGTATATTGCCGCCAGGAGAGCTTGCAACTCCTGGGCTTATACAGCCTTTAGCACACAGGAGGCCAGAACTCATTTGGGAATAGAGACCTGATTGATTCCAACGGGTCCATCCCTGGATCCATTACTATAATCAGTGACATGGCGCATTATGATGAGCTGTTCTGGGTTAACTGATGTACATCTGAGCCTCATTATAGGCTCTACTTTGCTCTATTCTAATTCTTTTTTCCACTTAATCAAAGATCTCTTTATATTTTTATATTTCTTGATTAATCACTTGAAGTTCTTTCCAGAATAAGGCTCATTAGAGGGAGAAGGAGGAAGGACAAAGGGGAGAGAAGGAGGGAGAGAAGGAAAGGGAAGGAAGGAGACAGAGACAGAGAAACTTGGGACTTGACCAATTTGCAAATTGTGGCTCAAATTTCATGAGGCAAGAATCATTAGGGGCCTATGGAAACTTCCAAATATATTTGAAAGACAGATATTAAGAGTTCAGTTTTAGAGGCACAAAAATTCTAATAATGCCTTGTTCAAAAACCCATTCCCCCATACCCTGCTACCTCTTCAAAAAAGACAAAATCATCCCCTGCGTTATTTTGCCTGGCATCCCATTAATATAATTATTTATGAATAATTTAATTAAACCCCTTTAATCTCTTCATGTTTTCCGTCATCTCTTCCCAAAACTACATGCTCATCCAGAAAATTTTCTCATCTTCAAGTTGTCCCAAGAGACAGTGTCACTGGATGCTGTTCTCGTTCGTGACGTGAATTGTCATCCTTCCAGCTTCTGGTAATCGTTTCTTCCCTATTTGTTGCCTGGTCCCTAACCTAATGCCATATTTTTGTTTTTGTTTTGTGTTTCTGTAACTGTAAGCATCCCCCCCCCTCAGGAGCCAGTTGCTCTATGAGCCAGGATAGCCAGGTTATGCCGCTGCCAAAAATGACTCCCAAATCTTTTTTTTTTTTTAATTGATTTATTTGACAGATAGAGATCACAAGCAGGCAGAATGAGAGAGGGGGGGAAGCAGTCTCCGCGCTGAGCATAGAGCCCGATGCGGGGCTTGATCCCAGGACCCTGGAATCATGACCTGAGCCAAAGGCAGAGCTTTTAACCCACTGAGCCACCCAGACGCCCCCCAAATCTTTTTCTTTCTAAAGTTATGTGTCGAACACAGATGACGCTGTTCATTTTGATCACTTTGGAGCCCTGGATGGGGGATGAGCATCCAGGAGCGACACAGCGGGAGAACTTTAACAGCAAATTGAGCACGGGCTCTACAAGTGACATTTGCCATCTTTGCTCACTTTACTTGGGCCAAAGCAAGTCACATGACAATGTATAAGTCAAGAAAGGCAAAGATCTGCCACCCTTCCCTACCCCCAGGAAGCTGAGAGATGGACCTATTTGATGAACAACACCGATTACCAAAAATAATACCGTGCTAATCACATTCTAATTATATACATAGCCAAATTCATCCTTTTTAAAATTTTATGAAATCATTTAATTTGGTGTACAGATTTATAGTGTGTACGCAGTTTACATCGTAATAGTAGTTAGTAGTTAGTACCTAAAAACAAATCTTGAAAACAAGAAACCAGACCCTTAAATACAGAGAACAAACAGGGGGTTGCTGGAGGGGTGGTGGTGGGGGGATGGGTGAAATAGATAAAAGGGATCCAGAGCAGACTTACTGAGCACTGAGTAGTATACAGAATTGTTGAATCATCATATTGTATACCTGAAACTAATATAACACTGTGTGCTAATTGTGCTTCAATAAAAATACACATTGGGGAGAAACAAAAAACAAATCTTGATCCAGAAATTTAGAAGACCATACCATTTGATAGAAATTTTACTAACTCAGGAGCTATTTTTGTTGAAGAATAAAACTCAAACCATAAATTTAGGATCCTTGTAGTATTTAGGTTCTAAAAATGCCAGCCATCTTTTAAAAAATTCAACAAACTTGAGTTTATAAACTGTATTAAAGAAAGTTCTTCAGGGCACCACCGGAAGCGACGAAGGTGCTGTGTAATCACTGAGCAGTTGAGGCCCTCCAAACAACGAAAATGCCGGATTACCTCGGTGCCGATCAGTGGAAAACCAAAGAGAAGGAGAAGGATGACAAGCCTATCCGAGCTCTGGATGAGGGGGATATTGCCTTGCTGAAAACTTACGGTCAAAGCACTTACTCTAGGCAGATAAAGCAGGTTGAAGATGACATTCAACAACTTCTCAAGAAAATTAATGAGCTCACTGGTATTAAAGAGTCTGATACTGGCCTGGTCCCACCAGCACTCTGGGATTTGGCTGCAGATAAGCAAACACTGCAGAGTGAACAGCCTTTGCAGATTGCAAGGTGTACGAAGATAATCAGTGCTGACTCGGAGGACCCAAAGTACATTATCAATGTGAAGCAGTTTGCCAAGTTTGTTGTGGGCCTCAGTGATCAGGTAGCACCTACCGACATTGAAGAAGGGATGAGAGTTCGGGTGGACAGAAATAAGTATCAGATTCACATTCCGCTGCCTCCCAAGATTGACCCAACAGTAAGCATGATGCAGGTGGAAGAAAAACCCGATGTCACTTACAGTGATGTGGGTGGCTGTAAGGAACAGATTGAGAAACTTCGAGAAGTAGTTGAAACCCCATTACTTCATCCAGAAAGATTTGTTAACCTTGGCATTGAGCCTCCCAAAGGTGTGCTGCTCTTTGGTCCACCTGGTACAGGCAAGACCCTCTGTGCTTGGGCATTTGCTAATAGGACTGATGGCTTGCTTCATTCGAATTATTGGATCTGAACTTGTACAGAAGTACGTCGGTGAGGGGGCTCGAATGGTTCGTGAGCTCTTTGAAATGGCCAGAACGAAAAAAGCCTGCCTCATCTTCTTTGATGAAATTGATGCTATTGGAGGGGTTCGTTTTGATGATGGTGCTGGAGGAGACAACGAAGTGCAGAGAACAATGCGGGAACTGATCAATCAGCTGGATGGTTTTGATCCTCGAGGTAACATTAAAGTGCTGATGGCCACTAACAGACAGACACCCTGGATCCAGCACTCATGAGGCCAGGGAGACTGGACAGAAAGATTGAATTCAGCTTACCTGATCTAGAGGGTCGGACTCACATTTTTAAGATTCATGCTCGTTCAATGAGTGTCGAAAGAGATATCAGATTTGAATTGTTAGTGCGACTGTGTCCAAATAGCACTGGTGCGGAGATTAGAAGCGTCTGCACAGAAGCCAGCATGTTTGCCATCAGAGCACGGCGCAAAATTGCCACCGAGAAGGATTTCTTGGAGGCTGTAAATAAGGTCATTAAGTCTTACACCAAATTCAGTGCTACTCCTCGCTATATGACATACAACTGATCCCGAAGGCTTTCATGAAAACTTCCTTTTGCTGGAATCCTAACTTTATTAACCAGGACACACACAAAAATAAAGTGATTCAAATTGTATGTTTTCTTCAGGTGTCTTTGTAGTACAATAAAAAGTGGTATCTGATGTCATCAGGCAGAAAAAAAAAAAAAAAGAAAGAAAGTTCTTGAGTTACCAGAAACAAAATTTGAATGATTAACCTAATCAAAGAGAAATTTGGGGGCACCTGGGGGGCTCAGTGGGTTAAGCCTCTGCCTTAAGCTCAGGTCATAATCTCAGGGTCCTGGGATCGAGCCCCACGTCGGGCTCTCTGCTCAGCGGGGAGCCTGCTTCCTCCTCTCTCTCTCTGCCTGCCTCTCTGCCTGCTTGTGATCTCTGTCTGTCAAATAAATAAATAAAATCTTCTAAAAGAGAGAGAGAAATTTAGGGAAAGATTAAGGGGTATGTGTGGGAACAAAGGTAAAGACAAAAGATCATACCTTGATGACTGGGAATTCCAAAAATTAATGAACTCAAAGGGAATAACATTATCCCTTTTGTATGTCAGCAGACTGAGTATCTCTGCATGTCTCAAAACCACCAATTTTAGAGGGAAGCAGAAATATTGTGAATAATAGAAAGCAGTTTCTCATTTACTCAGTATAATGCCAATTGGTTATGACTTTTTTTTTTACTTTTTCAGAGTTTATTAGAAGAATCCTGTATTTGTTTTGACACCTTTCAGAACGATTTCAAATGATATTTCTATTAAAAAAAAAATTCTGTTTCCTGTCTTGGGTAATTAAAATATAAAAGATAATGACTATTTTAGTATCATTTGTAACATTGTACAATATCAACAGTAAGAATAGGAAAATTATCTAATTTTTAATGATACAAACATATTCTAAGAATTGTTTCTTAGATTCACTGAGAATGTAGTGAATCTCTGAGATGAAAACGAATTTGTTTCTTCTTTTTTAAAAAATTTTTTATTCTTTATTAACATATAATGTATTATTAGCTCCAAGGGTACAGGCCTGTGAATCACCAGGTTTACACACTTCACAGCACTCACCATAGCATGTACCCTCCCCAATGTCCATAACCCAATCACCCTCTCCCTAACCCTCTTCCCCCAGCAACCCTCAGAGAAAGACAATTATCATATGATTTCCCTGATATGAGGAATTTGAGAGGCAACATGGGGGATTTGGGGGTAGGGAAGGAAAAAATGAAACAAGATGGGATCAGGAGGGAGACAAACCATAAGAGACTCTTAATCTCACAAAACAAACTGATGGTTATGACTTTTTAAACACTTACTTGTGTCATTTAGGGTTTATGTGTCTGCAATGCTGATGTGAATGTCTTGAAAATTTTAAGACCTATTAGCACTTATGCATGCATCTTGCTTTATGTGACTGTCTCAGATTTTTGTTGAACGATTCTTTGTTTTGTAGTGACAGTGATGAAAAACCTCTCAAAGGAAGCCTTCGATCCCTTACCAGGGATATGCAGGCCACAGAAAGCGCTGACAGCTTAGTCCAGTATGGAGAAGGCGACCACGGTCTGTTCAATGAAGATGGATCATTTATTGGCGCTTATGCGAGGTCTAAGGAGAAAGGATCTGTTGAAAGCAATGGAAGTTCTACAGCAACATTTCCACTCCGAGCGTAAATGTATCCCATGTAAACATCCGTGGGTCACACCAACCTTCCATATTTATCTGTTCAAGGGAGCAAGAACTTTCACGTAGGAATAGAAACACATCGGCAAAAGATTTCATCCAGAATCCGAACATCTTGCAATTATGTTGAGAAAAATAGCACTGCCTTGAAAAAATAAAATACCAAGCACTACAGGCCTATCTTGTTTGTTTTGTTTTGTTTTTCAGGTGCTGAAAATGCAGAACACAAAACAAATCCTGTATTTAGATTCACCTCAACTGAACCCAAAGTATCCACTCAGTGTACTCCATTTTTGCCTGGTTTTACTGTTCACAGTGTTTGCCTAGTTGTTGCTACCTTGTGGGTTTTTCTCTGTGTACCCATTTGTATTCAGTCTCTGAGAACTGTCTTAGTGACTTTGCTTCAATGCAGGTAAAAAGATGGTAAGCAGACTGGTTATTTAAAATGTAAAGAGGGATATGAATGTCTTATTAAAGCAGTTAATTGAATATATACAGTCTAAATCTATTATTTAAATTTGTAGTAGCAGGAGTCTTAGGTGAACAATCAACTCATATTTATTGAAGGCCTGTTTGCCCAGAGATGGTCATGTTTTAAATAGGGTTCTAACTTTGTCAGTTTCAACATGAGTTTTTTTAATGTCTATCAGTTCTGACATCTAGAACGATCTGTTTGTTTGTTTGTTTGTTTGTTTCCTTGGACTAAATTCAGCTGCAAAGGAGGTGGTGGTCAGAAGGTTATCTTATGAAAAGAACAGGCCAAGGTATCCGTGATGCTGGAGTCTAACGGCTATTTCTATTTAATATTTCCGTTTCTAAATTGACTGCTTTTACCTTTTTTTCTATGTTTATATAATGGCAAGCTCACATATATTTCATGAATGCATTGTACATATTATGTTAATATTTACACAATTTAAAATATAGATGTGTTTTATTTTGAAGTGAGAGAAAGAACATTAACAGGCATGTCTGTACAGCTAGAGTATATAGTGAGAAAACGTTTTTCCTGATTCCAGAGCTACAACCAATAACATGAGGTTCCAAAACTGAAGACTTTGTATAAAGCGTTTGGATTTTGTTCTTATATTGCTTTCTCCGACAGTCTCAAAATAAAAATATCATATAAATATTGAGGGAAATGTTCTCCTATTTTTCAAAATAAGTTTTTATTGTTCAGTACATTCTTACCCCTCCCCCCCTCCAAAAAATGTTTACAATAGAAATTTCCGTACGTATGTTTGCCTTTCACATTTTAAACATCTTCAGGGTGGGATCACTCTGTTCTTCTGTCCAAGTCAGTATAAATTCAGGGAATTCATTTCCTGGTGTGTGAGCTACTAGTCCTTCTAAAATTGTACATGAAAATGGTTTAAAAAATAGTATGAAGGACTGTGCATGCATGCCAATAAAATTCAGTGTTCAACTTCTCACTTAATGGAAACATTTTTAACCCTACCATGAAATTCTTAATTGAAAGTGACTCAGAGATTTTACTTTATTTTTTGAACTATAGCAGTGGCCATATATTGTTAAATCCTGACTTTGATTTATGCAGCCCACTGTGTTTCTTGTGGACCAAAATTAGGGATGTTTTTATGATGGTCAATGCATTAATCTACGTGGAGTATCTAATTGTCATTTTAAACCTGTGTGTCCTCCAAAATACATAGGCAGCAAAAGAATGTCTGATTTAAAACAATGTGTCCTGGGTTCAGGACTTGACCAAACTCCCAGAAGTCAGAGTTTCTGAAGGGAAAGGTATCTTGGTCCTCACCCTGTGCATGAGGACCCACACATAACAGCAGTGCACCCTGTACCTCATCCCCATCTGATTTCTAAAGCACTCTTCTGAAGGAAGAATCATCATGTTTTGACTTGTCTGGGAGGAATTTCTGGTACTCGGCTACTGATGAGACCAAGATTGGGACTTTTGAGTTTAGTTCTGCTGTTTCTCTAGTTCCTCTTCTTTGTCCTCAGCCAAAAAGGTTTTATGAGAATAATGCATGTTGGAAATAATCTCCGAAAAGCATTAGGGTATAGATTTATTATAAAATTCACAATCTTTAAGTTAGAAGTCAACACAAATACTGAATTGTTTCATTTTCCTAGACTTCAGTGTTTCCCTTTAGCAGTCTGAGCAACAGGGATGTTTCTGCTCATATTTTCTCAATGACCGAAACTTACAGATATGATCAATGACATTGCATTGTGACTGCCTTTTGGTATTATTCTTCCTACCTTTTCTAAATACCACTCGGCTTCTACTGGGAATCCTCAGTGCAGAAGGAATTTGTTTGTAACTAACTTTCTCTGTTAACTGTCAATATTATTTTAATGTAATAGATTGTATATAATCTCAAGGATTGTTGGTGGGGAGGGGGTAGTTCCTAGAGAATTGTCCATGGGTTGGGAAAATCCAAGTTCTCTTCCTGGTTCCAGCACTGATTTTGTACATAAACCTTAGGCACGTTGCTTGACCCCTTTGCTTCATACTGTCTCAACGACAAAGTGCTAATGATTATCTCAGTTACCTTATCTTTGTCACAGGGTGTTCTTTTTTATGAAGAAAAAAATTTGAAAACGATAAAAGCTAAGATGCCTTTTAACTTCATAAACAAACCTTTAATCTAACAATGTATCAAAAAAGTCACCCCACATACACCAACTCAACTTTTTTCCTGTGAGCACATAAATATATTTTTATAGAAAAACAAATCTACAGGAAATAAAATCTACTGTTCAGCGAGCAGTATGATTTGCACATGCCATCAAAATTACTAATCAGAAAACAATTAAGCAGGGTCTTTGCTATACAAAAGTGTTTTTCACTGATTTTGCATGTGTATTTGTAAGAAGATGTGAATTTGGTGAATTATTCTATTGGTATAAAGGCATCTGATATTTTAGATGTACCCATGTTTATAAAAGTGTAAAGCACAATGAAATTATGCTGGAAGTCTCAAATAATATTTTTTTCCTATTTTATATTCATGGAAGAGATGAGATAAAGAGAGAACAATAATGAGAAATGTTGGTGTGTTTTTCTAAGCACTTAAAACATAATTGCCAATTGAAGCGCTAAATATGTTTACATGCCATTAAGATATGATTCTTGTAGCAATTTTAAATTGATTATAAAGGGACTGGGTTTGTAATTTGTGGTAGTATATATCCTAGTGTACCATAGTGAAATAAGTAGGGTTGAGCCAAAGCTTACTTTGTTTTCTGTCTTAAACTGTTTGATTACATCATCAAACGAGATAAAAGGTATGGAGAACTGGTTTACCTGATTACTTTTTTTTTTTTTTTTTGGCTTAGATTAATACGCTTGGTAGAACTTTATTAAAATGTGTTTGTATTGTAGGTGGTGTTTGTATTATGCTTATGAATATGTATGGTTTAAAAATATTTTCATTATACAAGAAATTCAACTTTCCAAATAAAAGTTCAACTTCGTGTACTCCAAAAATGTTTGTATTCTTTGCTATCCAGACAAGAAGAATCAGAATTTATAAATCAGCCTTACCTTCAGTTGCCTCTGATCCTGGAATATCTATAAATGAAGCATAAATTAAAGTATAAATGACATAAATAAAAGTATTTTGATTTGAATTACTATACTTACAAATAGACCATTTAATAGCAAAAGCTACAACATGTAATTTACCAACAAATTCAGTGCTTAATGTTAAATGTAAAATTAAGATGAATGTGTATTCATTTGATTGTTTTTAGAACAATGCAGAAATGTCAATTTTTAAGAAGAAAATGTCCAATATAGTTTCAAATAAGGCTAGCAAGTAATTGGGACACCCAGATGATCTATTGAACATTGTGATTTTTGAAAAGTGTTTTATGTGTGTTAAGCACTTTACATACACTATCACATTTAACCTCTGAAACAATCTTCTGTTTGTAGAATTAAGGCACAACATGGTTAAATAATGTGAT
Source organism: Mustela nigripes (assembly GCF_022355385.1). Taxonomy (NCBI): domain Eukaryota; kingdom Metazoa; phylum Chordata; class Mammalia; order Carnivora; family Mustelidae; genus Mustela; species Mustela nigripes. The sequence goes on from NC_081558.1 coordinate 42,643,543, forward strand.
AAGTGTAATCAGCATGGGTTAGAGTTGGAAATTAAGCCCAGTGCTGTCTGGCTTTAAGACTCAGAATCTATATTAGTATGTATATACATACTAATATATATAGAATATATATTAGTATATATTTTTTAGTTCTCTCACTTCTCCACATTATCTTAGAAATGCTAAAGAAAGATAAGTCTGAGTTTAATGTTGACTTACTAATTATTTTTAGAAACTTCTTGGTTTTAAGATACATGATGAAAACATACACAAGGGGAAAACAATATATGTATAAAACAACTGAATATGTATAAACTAAAAAGTAGTAATTGGAATAAATTGAAAATTTGCCACCTTATGATTCAGTCAAGAGGAAGATATGGCATCTGAACTTGTTGGGCTCTGGAGTTCTCTGCAGACTAGTCTTAGGTTCCTGTCCTACTCTACTGTTCCTCAAATGTGTCTTACACATCAGGCTTGATTGTCATGTGCAGACATATGACCTCAAGGTATTTTTAGCCCAGAATTCTCCAAATATCTGATGCTTTTTATTTATGACTTCCTACTTGACATCTCCTTTCCTGATGTTTGAAGTATATTTCAAACTCAGTGTTTCAGAAGTGAATGAATAACTTCCCCTTTCCAAATCCATTCAACACCCCACCCTGTCCCTCAAATGTACCTACAGTTAAGTGATTTTCAGCAATAGTATCTATCCAAGTACTCAAGCTATAAATGTATCTTCCTTACTAAACTTTCTCCCTTTCCCCATGCTCAATCCGTAATTAAATTCTGTTGATACTATTGCCTGTGTATCCCCTGAATGTATCCATGCTCTGTACTGTCATCATTTGGCTGGACCACTTTCATGCTAACTGGTCTTTCTGTGTCCATTGGCTCCCTCTCCAAACTTCTGACCAGTATACAGGCAGGGTGATATATGAAGTGCATATCTGTTCATACTGTTTCCCTATGAAAACCACCCCCCAGTGTCTTGCCAATGACTTTCCTTTGCTTTTAAGGTAATGTCAGAAATCTTCAATGTTCTGCATGGTCAGACCTCTACTAAGCTCCCAGTCCCATCATTTACCATTCTCCCCTCCCTCTCTCCAGTGCTGTCATAATGGTCATATCAAAGACTTCGGATTCTCTAGGCCTAGCCATCTGGTTCCAGCCACTGGTGGTGGAGCAGCTCCACTCCGTAGACTACAACAGATGAACTCAGATGGGAAATAACAGTAGTGCTCATGATCTACCTCTTGCTGGAGGTCTGTTTCCTGAGCACTGTGTCATGAGGTGCCAGGAGACCCTGCCTTGTGCCTATTCATGCTCAATATGGAAATATGATGGAGTTAACACCCTCTGGAGCAAATATTTATCCAATGAGAGAAGGGAGCTGGTGGATATATTCTAACCTGCTCTTATGGCCCCTCTCCACTCCCGTATCCTGGATGGTCTCATAGATTAGAACAAACATTTGCATTTATCAGTGGCCAACCCAATACTGCACCTTCTGCTGGTTCTTCCTCTTTGTCTGTCTCACTCTCTTCTTTCCTCATGCCTAATCCCAACTTATTAGGACAGCACACCCTAATAAATTAGTAGCCCATATACTGATTGCTGTAGACACAGCTGATAAGGACTCCAGGCTGACTCTTAATCTTTTATCAGGTCCAAATATTTGGGACATTCCTTCCTGTTATAAGCCCGATCCGTTTCTTCTTCACAGAACCCCTGATTTGCTATCAAGTTTCATGTTTCTTTAGGGAAATCTCCTAAGACTTCCATAACTAGGTGAACTCACTCTATTTTGGTATCATAATATTGCATACCAATTATTTTTTCTGCCAAACACTGTTGTATTTTGCCTTTTTTTTTTTTATTTTTTGGTATGGCTATTTGATTACTGTCTTTATTTATCCCATCAGTCTAAAAGTTCTATAGGGACAGGGGATGCATCTTCATTTTTACTGGAAATACCAGCCATCTAGCATAGTGTCTGGCATTTGATGAACATTTATTAAATATTTATTGAATAAAAGAATGAGAGTTACAAAAAGATATTCCAAATAATGAATGCATTTAAGAAAAATGCAGTCCAGGTACTGAAAGAAGTCTCCATTTGTACCCCTAAACAAACTTTTATCCTGTGTTATTCATCTTAACAAAGGACCCACTATCCACTCGATTACTCAAGCCAAAGCACTTAGAATCATTCTTGGATACGCTTTTCCCCCCATTGTTTTTTTTTTTTTTTTTTTTTTTTTTTTTTTTTTTTTTTTTTTTTTTGGTCAGAGAGAGAACACAAATGGGGAGCAGCAGTCAGAGGGGAAAACAGACTCCCTCCCTGCTGAGCAGGGACCCCGATGTAGAACTTAATCCCAGAACCCTGGGATCATGGCCTGAACCCAAGGACACCCAACTGACTGAGGCATCCAGGGGTCCCTTCCCTCTTTGTTCTACACCACTTGTCAGTCCTAACTCCAAAATAAATATTTAAATTTATTTATATTTCTCCTTTTTTTGCTCTCCTCTCCAATCTATAAAGTAACCATGGGGGTGGGGGACATGACACCTGGGTGGTTCACTCAGTTAAGCGTCTGCCTTCAGCTCAGGTCACGATCCCAGGATCCTGGGATCGAGTCCCACATCTGGCTCCCTGCTCAGTGGGGAGCCTACTTCTCCATCTGCCTGACGGTCCCCCTGCTTGTGCACTAGCAGACTTTCTCTCTGACAAATAAATAAAATCTTTAAAGAAAAGTAAAACAACAGGGAATTGGATAACATATACATCAGATTATACCAATAGTTTCTCAATAAATTTAGTTAAAATCCCTAATTCCTAACCACATGACCATCTCTGAGTGAGACCCTGCTACCTTACTGACTGTATCCCATGCAGTATTCCTCCCAAAGGTACGCTTTGGCCATTCTGACTATCTCTGTTCCTAGAGCTCACTAAAACTGACTCCTACCTAAAAACATTTGCAGTTGCTGTTCTTCTTTCTGGAGTGTTCTCTGGAATCTCATATAAATTGGTTCTGTTCAGATTAAATGTCATTTTTTCAGGGAAGATATTTGTGATTGTCAGCTATAAAGCAGTCAGATGCTGTTTATATTATTCCTTTATATCAGTCATTACTATAGAATCGGCCCCAACATATAATACCTTCCAAATAAATGTGTGTTGGATAAATAAGCAAAAGCACCAAATGAGGAACAATGCAACAATTAAAATACAAGAAAACTAATCTGTTTATCAAAACATAGTGAGCTGAGTTTTACATTTTAAAAATAGTCAAATATTTAGAATATACTAGACTTACTATACTGATCATTTTGAAATATATAGAAATATCAAATCATTACACTGTATACCTGAAATTAATAGAATGGTATATGTCAGTTATACCTAAAAAACAAACAGACAAACTACAACTGGGGTGCCTGGGTAGCTCAATGGGTTAAAGCCTCTGCCTTCAGCTCAGGTCATGATCCCAGGGTCCTAGGATCAAGCCCTGCAAGGGCTCTCTGCTCAGCAGGCAGCCTCTTTCCCTTCCTCTCTCTGCCTGCCTCTCTGCCTACTTGTGATCTCTGTCTGTCAAATAAATAAATAAAACCTTAAAAACACACACACACACACACACAATTATGTCAGCAAAAACACAAAACTGTATACAGGAGATCTGACAATAGGAGAAAAAAAATTTTTTTTCAAAGCTGATACTAAGCCCTCCTATCTTCTGCTTTTAGGAAAGGAAGTCCTTAATGTTTTGTAAAACATTTATGTAACTCAGTAATTAACTTAATAATTCCAGTTATAAGAATCAGTACAAATTTCCTTTTGGATAAACTTCAATAAGTGACATACCAAGAAGCTAACTCTAGTACAATATATATTAGAGTAATTATGATGATTAAAATGTTTATAATGTATGTTTGTAAGTCTATGGGGAAAATGTTTATATTATGAAACAGTAAATTGCTATGTAGAGTATGAAAGTTAACTATGTTTTAAAATGAACTTACAAAGTAACAACATGATTTTCCATGAAATTAAACCCTGGAAGTGTCTTATAATAATTGTACTGCTCTAATCAAATCTGTAATTAAAAGACTCAACCACTAGATGGAAGTGTTTCAAAGTAATATAAACTGTGTGTACAGAACGCACCCTATTGCCAAAGCGTTTTTTTTTTTATCTTGGCAGTTTTCAAGATTTAAATATGCCTTATGTGTGTATTGCTTAGGGATTTTACACTTAATCCTTCACTTCTAAATTGTGTTTTCACTATAATTATTACTGGCCTATATTATTCAAGTTTTGTGCATTATACAGGTCTTTCCTAATTTTGAAGGGATCAGTATTTTTCAAACCGTAACAAAGTGTGATAAATTATAATACTTAGGACATGAAAAAAATAGTTTCTTAGTTTAACCTTTTTCTTTCTGGTAGAGACAGATAAAAATGATCTCTAAATGATTTATATTATTGTCTATTTCTAAACAAATAGATACTTCACAATTCTTTAATATGTGAGTAACCCAGGTATGGTGAGTGATAAAATAATTTCTGATGAATATATATACAGATAATATTAATAATAGTACCCATATCATAGGACCACTGTAAAGATAAAAATATTTAAATAACTCAGCTCTGTGAAAAGTGCTAATTACACATTATGATGTACTGATTAAATACTTCTACAAAACTACCTGTTAACGGAGAAGGGACAGTTATATTCATGTTGATAATTCTGCAGTAAAGAATAAGGTATCATTTAAAATAAGCTGTTTTGTCCAGAAAGGTCATTAGGTGAAATCTGAGTTGACATATAACCATATGAAGCATTAATATCAAAGTCAACTTGAACTATAGTACATAAAAATTAAATACCTTTACATAATTGGCAGCTCTCAAATTAATAGTCCCAAACTTCAGCAAGCATCAGCATCCCCTGCAGGGCTTGTTAAAGCGTAAGTGCTAGATTCCATCCCCAGAGTCTATGGTTCTGTAGATTTGGGATGGGGCCCAAAGACTTTGCATTTTTAAGTAGTTCCCAGGTCTGTTGTTTCCCCTGCTGCATTGGAGATGACACCTGGAGAACCACTGACCTACAACAATGCATACATTTGAAAAACAATCAGTTGAACGTGAGAAAAATTAAAAAAGAATGAAATGTTCCCTCAGCTTTCTGGGTATTCTTTTCATAGAAGTAGGACACTGACTTTCAGAATGAAAAGTAATAGCATATCCCCTTCATGATTTATGGATTAAAATCAACAACACAGTAGTATCTATTTTCAATGTTTTGCAATATCTGACAGATGTTTAATTTTTAACCCCAAGAAATGCTAGTCCAGGAAAAATTGCTCAACTCCCTGTTGTATTAGATTTTTTTTTTTTTTTAAGTTAAGCAAATGAAACAGCTCATCTTGATGGACTCTGAGAAGTTACAAAATGGTTGGAAAATTGCTTCAGCATCTATTTTGGTTTTGTGGCAGAGCAATCTCACATTTGGTCCTGGTTCTCTCCCAATATGAGCAGAAAAGTCCCTCTGTTCTGGGATAAGCAACACAGAACTTCCTTAAATCCTTCAATAATACCCTTAATCAGTTCCTACACCCTCCATCTGCTATTTCTTTATACCCCCAACAGCTGTGGAAGTGCATGCCTACAACCTAAAGCTCTTCTAAATCAGTCTACTTCCCATGGATTGGATTCTCCAAACTTCCTCTGTTTCACAAATATTTAGGATGTTTTTGTGTTCGTGGGGGTACTATTGTCCATGGTAAGATAAACAAAATGTGCAAACTATTGTGCAAAATGGACCACTTAGAACTTTGCTTTCTAGAGAGAAAGCACGGATATTAGTACTTCTTCTGACAAGGAAAATCTGTGTTCTAAGGTGGCCCACCAACTCAGCCAGGGAACCCCAGTCCCGGCCTCAGAGCCATTCCGGGTTTTCCCTCCTGCCCCGCCTGCTGGGGGCGCTAGAGTGGCCCAGATACAGAAGTAAAAGTGTATAAAATACCCGCTTTGTGCTCGGGTTTCAGACCTTAGGGGACTACACTCCTCTGAGCCCACAGGTGTTAAATAAACCTTCAGTCCTCCAAGGTCTCCGAGTGCCACTTGGTTCTTCTGTGAGGATCCAGTCCAGGTTCCGTAACACTTTCTGAAACTAACTTACCGGAAAGGTAATATTCTTCATTCTCTGGTTTTTCCGTGATGTTAGAAATATGTGCAACCTAGGTTGTAGCTGTGGCAAGTTCAAATGTGACACGCGTAAGCCCAGGGCAAGAATATAATAGAAGAATTAAAATTTAAAGAAACAAAACACGATTAGTCCTCGTAGAATTGGCAAAAATAAAAAACGAGCCTAAACCTTACGGTTGGCAAGGAAAAGGAGTAAACTGTTTATAACTCCTACTGGTAGCACAGATTGGTTAAAAAAAAAAAAAATTAAAAAGCTATTTGGTGATATCTATCAAAATATAGAGGAAGCCCTCAAAATATAGTCTAGAAATAAAATTAGGTATTGGAATATAATTAAGAATACTGCATTTCCTACAATTTATATTAAACTGTAATGGGAAAAATATCAATGTAATGCAAATTCTAAAAATGATATTTTTGAAATAACACCTGTTATGAAGATAGCACTTTATAGTGACAATGTCTGAGCAAAAACCGCTGGAGTTCATAATCAGGGAGTCAATACTCTGGCATATATATATATATATATATATATATATATATGTATATGTATATATCCATCTATGTACACATACATATTTTCTGGGGAAAATGCATAATAACTTTTTAATCTGATTCTCAAAGCTGCTCATATGTAGTTTGGCATTTAAAAGGAGGTGTGGGAAATTCTTTGAAGCCCAGTTTATTTACCAGTCTTAGCTTGGTTATCTAGTCAATCCCACATCTAATACAAAAGGAAACTGGACTGTAAGAAAATTAGTTTCCCAAAGGCACTGCTCTAGTTATAATGTATGGTAAAGTGTATGGTAAAGTGTATGGAATAGCAAAGTTCCCTATCTTCTATTTATATCCATATATCTATATATCTCTCTACATTAAAATATATATATAAAATTTCCATAACACATTTTGATGTTAGTGCTTTTATATTTGTCAATATTCAAATTAAAATCCCTTTTCAGAAAAAAAAGGGTATCTAGTTTAATAACATTATTTTATAGAAGGAGTAGAAGAGAGATGGCCAAAGTCACATTGCTCATCTGTAGTGATGAGAGCCAAAAGGCAGGTATCCTCTGATTTTTTATGTAGACTTACTTCCAATATTCCAGATTTCAAAGCCTGGCTCCCCAACTTTTTAGTTGTCTGACCTAGCAAGCCTCTTAAAATTCCATTTTCTCCTCTGTAATAATAGCTAAATTTCATGTTTGTGGGAAGGAATGAATGAGAAAATTATAACTAAAATAACAATGTACAAAATAGTCTCTTACCAAATGGTTGATGGACACTGTAAAACAGAGATACTTGTAAGATATAATGATTGTCATGTGTGAAAGCAAGTAAGATAATGATTACGACAGTTAAAATGGAGCCTTCCATAACTGGTTATAAAAAATATAAATCCCTCATAATTTATGTTATGGATATTTATAAAATATCTTAACATCTTAACCACCATCTGTACCACAAATTACAGGAAAACATTTTTTTAGTAGGAACTATTGAGTCTTTATCCCCCCAGAAGTCACACATCTTTCTACTCCACTGCTAGAAGTAAAGCTTCTCTAATAGCCCCTGTCACTTCCCCAGTACAGCACCCTCCCAACCATCCACAGGGGATATCTTCCCAACACTGCCAAGGGGGTGCCTAAAACTGCAAATAGAACTGAACCCTGTATGTTCTATGTCTTTTCCTATACATACTTAGGAGAAAGTTTAATTTGTAAATTAGAACAGTAAGAGGTTGACAATAACAACTAATAATACAAAAGAATTATAACAGTATACTGTAATAAAAGGGAAATATGGTCTCTCCCTCTTTCTCACAATACTTTATTATACTGTACTCACTTTTCTTCTTCCTGTGATGATGTGAGGTGATAAAACACCTATCTGATGAGATGAAGTGAGGTGTTTGAACGTAGGCATTGTGATGTAACGTTAGGCTCCTATTGACTTTTCTACGGTAACCTCAAAAGGAAGATCATCATCTTCTGGACCTCAGTTGACTGCCCATAACTGAAACCTGGAAAAGCAAGATCCAGGGGGACTGCTGTACTCCAGTGGAAATCATGATGTCAAAAGTGATCACTGACTGCAGCCTTTCTCAGAAAATTGTCTGAGAATCATTATAACTAAAACAAGTGGTAGAGGACGAATTCCTAATGGTAGCCCACTTCTGGGCTTCCCTTGAGTGGGTAGTTCTCTATCTTTATAGTTTAAGTGGCAATTTTCAGAAACTAATGAAACACTGGAGATCTTAATCTTCTGTAAGGATTTCAGGGCCCCTGTACTTTCTTTGGGACTATGGGCATAACATCATAGCATTTATGATCCTATCCATTAAAAGTATATATTTTTCTTTATTCTTTTCCTTATAAAATTATTTCTTCTTCTGCCAGCCTTGCTGCAATCAGAGCACACAAAGAATGCAACTAATTGCCTGTACAATTCCCTACTGTATAGTTAAGTTCATTGGGACACACATTATACTGGAATACTGCAGATGGTTAGACACATGGTACCTAAAATGTTATTTATACTTTGGAACTACTCACAACGACTCCACTTGCCTAAATAATTAAAATGCATACTCCATATCAAACAAAGTATGTGATCATCGCTCTCACGCTGCATGATTGCAGTACCAAATTAATAATCATTCACTTTATTTCCTACTTGTCAACAACTAAAATATGTATATAAATAGCATTATATGATATTAACGTGACAGGGTGATAATAATCAATGGTAAAATATAAGCTATTTTTTTTTCCCCTCAAAGTATGTGCTAACACTTTAGAGTGTGATTTGTGAAGTCAGTACAGTTAAGGAAAGAATGGAACTCATTTCACATGCCAACTCCAATCCCACAGTCATGGCTGTCCGGAAGGGGAGGTACATTGATGTAGGCCAACAGAGAGTGCCACAATCAATTAACAATGTCTGCCATGGACAGAGGAATGGACAGTGGCAGCACGAACACAGGGCATTTGCCTTTCCTGAGTTTGTGGTAACTAACCATAAGTTTTAAGAGTCAAAGATTCCTGGATTAATTCCTGGCACCATCACTTGCAAGCTAGATAACTAAATGATCTTGAGAGAGTTCTTTAATCTCTCAAAGCCTATAGCACTCATTTTCATCAACCTGTAATTGAGGAAACTCTCTCTCTCTCCTTCTCTTATCTTTATGCTTACAACTATGAAATGCACGTCAGGTGGTGCTGGTGTATATTCAAACATTCAATAAAGTCATGTAGTACTCTTACTACTGATACGATGGATATTAAAAAGAAAGAACAGTTATTCAGGTTCATCACACATTGAAGAAGTAAGTAGTCAGCAGAGACATTAAGAATTCACAGCAATCCCTTATCCTCTTAACTCCCAAAAGTCATCCCGTTCAAGCAGGTCCAGAACTAAATACCTAAAAGCATAACCTTTGCAGGAGATGCTGTGGTAGAGTGGAAGGTGTGCTGACCTTTGAAACATAGAGCCTAAAGGGGAACCCACGCTCTGCCATTCAGCCACTGCTCTCGGGCCATTCACCTGGCTGGATTTTAAGTGCCTCTTCCCCACTAGTTTGTCTTAAGATTTCATCATGACACAGCAAGCAAAGATAATTTCTAACTTTAAAAGTGTGCACTTTTTAACTTAAAATGTATGTAGTAAAAATAAAGACTTTTAATGTCATTAAAATTTTCAGAAAGCTCAAAGATTTACACACATAGATTTACACAATATCTGAGATTACTAATATTTATATCTTGTTGCATCTGTTTAAGATGATTTTATTATTAAAACAAAACTTCTTAAAGAGGTAATTCCCTGGGTTGGAATCCTTTAGGTTCAGTGGGAAAGAATTCATGCTGTTAGAAATCTCAACAACCAGGTCCATGAAGAATTAAAAACAGATTTGAAAGTTGATGGTTGCAGTGTTTGCTAGAATTGTGGGGTCATCCACAAAGATCAGGAATGGCCAAGTGACTTACTTGAGAACTAGCGTATAAGGGTCATGGCATAAGGCTGTTCAGTCTCTGAGCTGTCAACAGGAGCCCTCGATGGGTGACAATTTTGTTGGGCTTAGCCATGTGGAAGGAAGGTCTGGAAATCCAGCTTCTATGAAAGGGATCTTAATGGCACTATTTTCCACAGCAAAAGAGGTAGCTTCCTTCTACCAGAAGAGCTCATCTATGATTCCTCTAATGCAAAATGAGATTGATATCACTCCTTTAACACTTTGGGATGTAAAATAATAAATAAATGAGAAAGCACTGTAACATTCTCCTTGCTAACATCTGTTCTTCTCTGGTTTTTACTAAAAGAAGCTGCATATTGTAGCCACGGTGCCCTCCTACTGTTTATGCTCCACTTACAGATGGCAGAAGGAAGTTTATCTGTAGTGTACAGTCTGTGCATCTCATTATGATGAGTTATTTCAGCTGGGAAATCAGTATCTAAAAAAGACCGTGACTTTTGGTGCCAAAAATAAGCATTTATCACTTAAAATTTCAAAGAGAAGCCAAAGTCTTGCCATCCGTCTCAGGGTACACACATCAGATGGTTAGGTTGAATGTGAAAGCTCATTATGCAGTGTTCCTACTGGTGAAACATCTGACTTGGACACTTTCCTTCTCACCAGAAAACCGTTTTGACTTTTCTTCTTTAGATGAAAAGACCTGTACAATTCTGACTCTTATTTCTTTAATAATCACACTTCACATTGATTTTCTAGAAAAGTGACCACCTGTGACCATCTAGATCGCCATTTCTCACAGAAGCATCCCTGGAGCCCTGACAGCCCCCTCTGTATTATTTGGTCCTTCTGAGGAGTGGATGGATGGAGAGGACAAAGCCTTCTGTGATCAAAGACATGTGAGTCCTCTGTAAACTGTGCTCCTTCTTAGAGAGGCAAGTCTTAAAGACCGAGAAAGTAATAGGATGGAAGTCTGTTCAATCTAGTGTTTCACATACTTGGTTGTTCTTAGAGCTCTTTCATAGAATCTCTGTTAACATTGTGCAAGACATTGTAAAAATCAGTCATTTCGTCTTCAACTCTTAAGTATACTACTTGGCTATTTGCTTTCTTTTCACAAATTTAGATCTATTGAGTTTGGGCATTTAAAACCCATGCACTGCATAATCTCTAACACTGTAGTTAGTGGTAGGTTGTCTGGTTCTCCTTAGAGAAGTAGAAAATTCTTTTCTTTTATTTATATTCACAAAATGCACCTTTTGAACCCATGACCAAATTATAGATTTTTGATTTTGATTGTGTCCCTAGTGGACCATGTGGAAAATTTAGAGAATCTTATTCTCTAAACTAGTAAAAGACTTGATACTTTTCCAGCCAAACTAAAGAAAAAATATTGAATAAACTCTCAGGACATGTTTGCCTTCTCACAGATTGAGTGTGTCCAGGCATGACTGAAACACCAGACTCTGGACAAGTTTTCTACAAAACCAAAGAAAGGATCTTGAATAACATCAGCAGTCCAGTGTTGGAGAGCTTAGGTTAAAGATCCAGATAGATCTAGTATCAATTCAGAGCCTCTGTTAATCATGTGTTCTTGGACAGATTATTAAATTCTTCTGGCATTCTAAATGGCATAAGGATTAAATGACATAATGAATATAAAAGTGTTAGCACAATGCCTGCTAGTAAATCGTATTATGATAGTTGCTACTATTTTTATTCTGCCAGTGAGGATATAAATTGAGAAGGAAGCTAAAATGTCCACTATAAAGCTGGTACCACCCACTTCACTGATACCCATGTTGCTGATGTTGGTCTGAAATTTATGCTGAGCATTAAAACTCACCCTTATGCTTTCTTTTTTATTTACTTACTTTCCCTTCTGGGCTTTTGGGAGTTCCTTGGATCATCCGACAAAACCCTTTCTGCTGGGGTGCCTGGGTGGCTCAGTGGATTAAAGCCTCTGCCTTCAGCCCAGGTCATGATCCCAGAGTCTTGGGATCGCACCCTGCATCGGGCTCTCTGCTCAGTAGGGAGCCTGCTTCCCCATCTCTCTCTCTGCCTGCCTCTCTACCTACTTGTGATCTCTGTCTGTCAAATAAATAAATAAAACATAAAAAAAAACAAACCAAAAAACCCTTTCTGCTGCTGAGCTAATGTTAATTGTGCCAATAACCAATGTATTAACTATGAAGCAGGCTTTATATATACTGAGTTGAATAGCTTTACTAAACCAATAATAATGGAAAATGAGATTAAAATGGATTCAAATCCATCAGATATCAGATGCCAGAGAGCTGAGAGTATTGTAAAAAAGCTTACCTGATAGAACTTTCAAACTTTAGGTAATCAAGAACCAGTTAGATGTCTCTGAAGCAGTTCACAATATTGAGGGTAAGAATTGTGGACCATCTTGTATTCTCTGAGTCCCACTTTGCCTATTCCTCCCCAAAGGGAAGGGCTGGATGTGCTTCTCCATTTGCTTCTAGAGGCAATAACTTCTTCAAGAGAACCACAGAGACTTTGAAAAGGTCACCTAAGTTTGAAAGAACACAGGAGACCAATGTCTAACTTTTATCTGAAAAATCCAAAAAGTGAGGGATGAATAATTTAGGGCAGATAAATTGAAAGAAGCGTGCTTTGAAATCATGTTGTATTCAAGACTACTGAGGCCTGAGGATGAGTAAATGTTTTCGGTAGTTCTCATGAGGGTCATGAGGGAGTAAGACACAGCATGGGATGGAAGGTCAGTCATTGTCAAATCTTGTCCAAGAAGACTCTCCTGGGGGAGAAATAACATCCACAGAGAAAATCTGGCAGTGGACTTCTGGGATCTAAAGGCATTACTACAGAAGTAAGTGACCAGCAGAAACGAAAATGAAATCTATTCGCTATAGTCAGCGGAGCTGGAGATTAGAGTTCCCCCACAATAGAAGGGAGTTGTTCCCCCAAGAACCCACAAAACCCTCCATGAGAGGAAGAGTTGGCAATAAACACCTGCCCAAATGAGATGGAGAAACAGAGAAAAACTCCGACACCCCATCCAGATCCCATATGTTGGTATTGGGGAGGAATAATTTTACTCTACCCTTCAGCATACTTCTAGCTGGTATAAAAATTAAATTGACATGAGACAGATCAACAAGAGAAAAAAATTTTAATCAGGTGCATGTGGAGGCCCCATAATAAAGCTGAGCTCTAAAGAAATGCGATGGCATCTTGTTTGTATACATTTTAGACAACAAAACAATAAATCTGTGAGGGGTTGACCAGACCAAGAAAACTTCTATTTGGGAGCTTCAGTTGGTAAGGAATTCTAAACAGAAATTAAACCAAGGCAGTAAATTAGTAAAGTAACAAGTTTTGTTTATGCAGCCTTCTTAGCTCTCAATCACCATATCTGATGATTAGAATGTCTCCTTCCTTCCCCGTACAGGGTGTATACCTGTCACATCAGAGATTTATTTCCTGCTTTCTGGAGACAAAGGAGGGGTCAGAGTGTTCTTTTTTACACTGGTTGCTTTCTTAAGTAACTTTTAATTCAAAATAATCAATTTGCCAAAGTGGCACATTTTCAGCAGCCTCCCCTTGGCCCCTCCATTGCTTACTTTAAAATCAATATTATCTGGATCTAGACATTCTAGTTTCCAAACTGGTGACATGTTTTGTAACTTAAACTGACAAAGTACTTTGAAATTCTTTATATTGACCAGAAAAGTCCTAGGACTGCCTAACTTTTCATCCAAAGACAGGGAGAAACCTTGTTCCATTGAGCAAAGGGGCAGAAGAAAACTGAATAAAGGTACTTACTAACAATAACAGTATTTCTTTATTAAACCTGTCCCAGGTACTATGCTAAGCACTTTGCCCACATTCAATGCTCCCACCAACCATGAGAGAGAAGTGTTGTCATTTCAATTTTCATGTGACACAGGGAAGTCCTTAAGTCATTCAGCCACTACAGAACAGCAAAGTGAAACTGGGGCATAAACCTGCATGATCCTAAGGCACAGTTCTCTCCAGTCATGACAAATCCAAGTTCAACTTACGTCTAAGTAGAACATACTGCTCTAGAGAGCATCCCAACCACTTTAATATGCAAACCTTTCATCAGAATATCACGGGGCTATTTAATCACATCTACTGCTCTTTAGAGTAAAGGAAGTTTAAATTGTTTCATGTATCTTAGGTATCTTATAAAATCTCCCTGAAACTGATTTGGTAAAATAGCTTAGTTTCCAGCTCTGCAAAAGACTCTGAATAACAGGAAACTTTATTAACATACTTAGAATTGGGTTAGATAGTAAAAACTCTGATGGAGAGCTTCCTAATTGGAAGCTAAAACTCCCCAGCTTGGTCATGTATTACTTTATTTTACCCATCAATTTGCAATTATAGTAGCAGAAACCAAAATAGTGGCAGTCTCTAAGAATGAGGCGAGAAGAGTCTGAAGAGCCAATTAATCTAAGACTCCCAGACGATTTTGACAAATTTTTATTTCATTCAAATTTCCTTTGTCAAATTAAAAATAAATCGGGACTTAGGTACGGAGAGACTATTCTAAGAGATTATTAAAAGCAGTGAATTAGACTAATGCAATAGGGAAAGATTCTCTGACTATGGATCAACAAGTGTTCCAGAGCTTAGGGAAAAGAGGTTTTTCATTTTTCTTTTAGAAAGACAGGGTGACAGGGGCTAGGAAGTACCTGGTGTGCAGGAGGTGCTATGAGGGAGAAGAATGTTTTGCCCTAATGATAGCTTACTTTCTCGAGGGGCCTAATGAAGCAGGGCTGTGTCCTGGTTCAAGCTGAGGAGGGGTCAAAATTCATAGGCCTGAGAGGAGGAGATTAACCAGTTTGGTCAAGAAGTACTTGGTTATTGGGGTGCGTGAGTGACTCAGTCATTAGGTGTCTGCCTTTGGCGTGGGTCATGATACCCATGTCCTGGGATGGAGCCCCAGATCAGACTTCCTGCTCAGCAAGAAGCCTGCTTCTCCCTCTCCCACTCCCCCTGCTGGTGTTCCCTCTCTCCCTGTCTCTCTGTCAAATAATAAATCAAAATCTTAAAAAAAAAAAAAAAAGGAAATACTTGGTTACAATGATGGCAGAGACAAAATGATTCAGCTAATCGCTAAAGAGCTAAAGAGTGGGAATGCAGAGGGTCAGTGTGTACCCTTGTCATAGGTAAATCAGGGGGTGCCATGACTCATTATTTACATTGCATGTTTCTTTGCAGGAAGCCATTTTCCAGAACACAAAAGGGTGATGGAATTTCTCAATCTTGGCTGTGTTCCAGGAGCACAGGGCTCAGGTAAAATTCAGCATGTCACCTTAATTGTCTGTATGTAGATAAGTGCCAATCTGTATTCTAGAATCAAAAGCGATTTTATTTTAGAAAAGATCTAAGACTCATTTTCAAAAGTCATCTAGCTATCATTGTATTTACTGCTACATTTCAACAGTATTAATGTGAGGCCTCACCTATATTAAGTGGTTTGCTCATGTGTTCTGAATATTTATAGATATAATACTAATAATTGTTTTCATTTACTGATTTTTTTTTCATGCCAAATACTGTTTATCTTCTTTAATCTTCACAGTCTCAGTAAGTTTGAATTACTATTATCAGAACTATTTTCAAATATGGAAAATTACACTTAGAGAGGCCCAAAGTCTCACAACCAGTTTTGTAGCCTGCAACCATTTAGAGTTCAAAACCCTACCCTAATCCAGAGAGTGGCAGACCTTAGTCTCTTGGGTTCTCTATCCTGTGAAAGAGCACTGTTAGATTCTTGACAATGGGTTTGTCTTGTTTGGCTTGGGCTGCTCTAACAAAATACTATAGACCGAGTGATTTAAGCAACAGAACTGTGCTTTCCATGGTTCTAGAGCCTGGGAAGTCCAAGTTCAGGGTGCCAGATGACTGGGTTCCTGGTGAGAGCTCTCTTCTTGGCTTGCAAATGGCTGTCTTTAGCTCTGTTCACACAAGTTAGATAGATAGATAGATAGAGAGAGAGAGAGAGAGAGAGAGAGAAGCTCTTTGGTGTCTGTTTTTAGAAACACTAATCTTACAGAATCAGCACCACACCCTTATGGCCTTGTTTAACCTTGATTACCTTCTTATAGGCTCTATCTCTAAATACAATCACTTTGGGTGTTAGAGTTTCAACATAGGAATTTTCAAGGAACATACACATTTAGTTCGTAACAGGATGCAAATTATGGAGGACAACAAATAAATAACTACTGGTTTAGCTTTTCTTAGAATAACTGAAGAGGCTAAATTATTTACGGTAAATTTAGTATACAAAATTTTAATCTTACATCCATAAAATGCCTTTGAATAAAATTACCAGCTAGAACACATTATGAAACCCTCTCTCATTTCAGATCCTCGCACCCACAAAGTTAGCCCACCTATATCCAACAGTCCAACACAGTCTCAAAATCATGTATCTCTGCCTTTTACCAATATTTCCATAGTATATACCTTCCTAGGGGAAAAAAAGAAGTTTTATTCATATTTGATGAAAATCGTAGGGAGTGATTAAAATTCAGAGACCTCTCTAATAACCATTTTGGCTTTCTAATTAAAAGTTTTCTATTTCCCTGTGTGATTTAGAAGACACTGTTGAGGCACAGGGCTCTAGGCTAGAAACCAGGATTCTAAACACAAAGGCAGTTCAAAAAAGAGGGGGAAAAAAAAAAGCTCTTAGACAATAGTTTCTTGAACATTGTTTGGCTAAAGGGAAACACTTGCCTTAAAAAATGGAGAAATGGAAAAAGAAATAATGGTCAAAGGAATCCCAAACCATAAGGGTAGAGAAGGAAAGTGAAAACCAAAGCAATATTCAAACGCTGTGAAGTAAACAGCTAAGTATGAGAGGGAGACCACATTTAGCTTTCATCTGAATAAAATAAACACAATATAAACTGGAGTCCACCATAAAATTCTTGATCAGAGGAAGGATTAACTGATGTACATCATATCTATCTCTTTTCTACCCATAATCTCTATTTCCACATTCTGGACAGTTTGACAAGACTATACTGATTTCTTGTGTTGTCATTATCAAGATAATAACCAGTAGAATTATTTGATAGATTTGGCACAATGGAAAGTACAGATTAATTTTTTCTATAATAATTGAGTCTTTATTGTCAGTAATTGCCCACAATTATCCTGTGTCCACTGTCAAGTTTATTTTAAGTGGGTGCAGAGTCCCAGGACTACAGACACAAACTTGGTTATTGGTTCGATTAACAATAAAGCATAGCTTCTTCCCTTCCATGATATTTTAGTTTTTTCAGGTATTTAGGGAAGGTACAAGATTGCTCATTGCTATGGAGCCTGTGTTCATAATTGTCAGGGTTCCTTTGGGCTCAGGAGTTTTTATAGAACTAGTGGTTTTTCAGACTTGAGATATTTCTCCTGTCTTTACTTACTCACATTCTGAAACTCTATCTGATACACTCTGATGTTCAGGGGGTTCCACTTCATGCCAGAGGGTGTTCTGACATGCCCACTCTAATTCCAACTTGCATAACTCAAGACTGATCCCAATAAAGTGGGTTTTATATCTGTCAGCTAAAGAAGATAATAGCAGTTAACAAAAGCATAAACACAGTTTACAATTTACATAGGCAGTTATGAAATCAAATTAAATTTGAACATAATTTCGGGAGAGAGAAAAGTGTTGCACAATTTAAAATTTTTTTATGGTTTACTTCATACTCTTCTAAAATACAGATAAATCATATTTATGTAAAATATGGACATATTAATTATATAGTTATGCTATGTAAAAGGTTTATATAAAGCCACACAAGTCAGATTTATAACCAAGTGTAAGAGAAAGATGTGTAATGAATTACAGAAAACTCACAGAACACTAGTGATTAGTCAGATAATAAAAGACATCTGACTTACCAATGCAACACTGAACAATGTCCTGTTGGACTTACTCCTACTTAAGCGCCAACAGGCTTAAGTAGGAATAGCAGAAAATCTCCTTTTGTTTCCACCATTTTCCAGAAATTTCTGTTTGCAGTGATGAATAATGTATCTCATTTTCCCCTTCTTCTCATTTGACTTTGCTTATTTACTTTTCTTTGGTTTTTTGGTTTTTCTACAATTTGATGCTTAAGACATAAATACCTTTCTAAACTTCTGCCCCTTTTTGAGACCCAGAACCACCACTACATGAAGTTACACTTCTGACTGCACTAATGATCTTGCTCCCAACCTAAAATATTACCAGTCAAATAAGTCAATGCTAAAGATGATGCTTATCAGGGGCGCCTGGGTGGCTCAGTGGGTTAAGCCTCTCCCTTCAGCTCCGGTCATGGTCTCAGGGTCCTGGGATCGAGCCCCGCATCAGGCTCTCTGCTGAGCAGGGAGCTTGCTTCCCCCTTTCTCTCTGCCTGCCTCTCTGCCTACTTGTGATCTCTCTCTCTCTCTGTGTCAAATAAATAAGTAAAAATTTAAAAAAAAAAAAAGATTCTCTTAAAAAAAAAAATGATGCTTATCAGAAAATCCCTATAGCACGGTGGGAGACTAAAACCAATGTCTGCCTTGGATCTGAGCTACAGCTAATATAATATGGTCTTCTAGGGTTATGAAGGCAAGTAGATATCAGTTGTGAAAATTTAGATCTGACAATGGAATCTATGTGGGGTGTCACTTCACAATTCAGAGGTAGCATTGATGTTAAGGCTCCTGTGCTTGGTAAGTGATGGCCACCATGGTGTGGGTGTGCACTCTATCACATACATCATTTTAATTAATGAATCATTCCACACGCTGAGCATCCTTGACTTGAGTGTTAAGTAGACCTTCATTAATGCATAAGGATTGGGATATTTGCTGGGCAACTGCCTAACAGGTACTTGAAGATAAACTTCTAGCTGTTAACCACCAAGACATGGAAGGCTGTGCTAGAGACTCAGGCCACCAACTCAGACCCCATTCAGCACCACTTGGCACAATCCCAATGTCTGGTCAGCATTGGCTGAGTATCTGGAGCCTTGTCTCTCTCACTTCCCCAAATTTGGGTATTTTTTCTGTAAATTCTATGAAATAACTAAAAGATCACTCACCGTAAAGGACCTCTGGGGAATTCTTTCTACCAAGAATGCAGAGAGATGTGATACAAACAGCACTGGACAGTCAGGACATCTGAGTTCCAATCCCAGCTTTGCTACTACGTAAGTTTGTGAATTTTGGGCAAATCATTCAACCTTTATTTTCACACGTAAAATGTCAGGAATAATGACAATCCAACCTATCCTATATTGTTTAAGGCCAATTCAAGTCCTATAAGGAGGCTGGTTGTGATTATGGAGGAATGACTACAAAGGGGAGATAGTACAAAATATATAACTTCTTACTGAACTGCTATCAGGGTTTGAAATTCTACTGTTGTTTTAATGTATCACTACATAATTTCCTAGTTAAAACATGCAATTATGAATTTTTCCATATATCCCATTTGTCACCAATAATTTGCTTAAAAAAGCATATTAATAACTGAATTTAAAATTACAGAAAGATATGCATTGCAGGACATTAGTTGCACCTCTATCATATTTATTACTCTAAGTTTATTATTGTATTTAAGCTGCTATCAAATAGCATTGACATAGATGCACATTTAAATCTTTTAGTCATTTAAGAGCTGGCGTTCCCACAGGTCAGTAAACAATGCTCCTAGGCCAAGTCAGGCTCCTCCTGTTTTGCAAAATTTTACTGAAAGACAGCTATACAGCTATATCCATCTACATATTGCCTTTGACTATTTTCACATTACAACTGCAAAGTTGAGTCCTTATGACAGAGGACATGGCCCGCGAAGTCCCAAATATTTACTGTCTGACCCTTTACAGAAAAAATTTGCTGATCCTATCCTGATTCTATATTATCAACATCAATAAAATACCATCAGCTTTTTGTAGTTCCAAAATGCTAGATTGACCCCCAAGAGGAAATAAAAATTACAGTGAAAGAAAAATGGTCACAGTGTTTAAAACAACCAACCCAAGGGTGGATGTTAAAGACCATGATTGCAGGGGAAATTGTAAGTAAACAAGAAGGTTACTTTTTTTTTTTAAAGCCAAAGTAACTATTTTTGCCTAGAAATACTGTGTATGTGTGTGTAGTATTTAATGTATATGAAAAATTTGCTGCTTTTAAGCACTCACATATTTGGCTGTAAGGTGATGAGAAAGGAGTAGAATTTTTTTGGTCCATTTCTACGAATGAAAGGAATACAAATTCCTCCATAACCTAAGACAGTTATCTAAAATAAAATCATTATTTTAAAGTGATTCTTAGAAGTAAAAAATTACCTTGTATGATAAAGAAATTTTAAAAACCAG
Source organism: Mustela nigripes (assembly GCF_022355385.1). Taxonomy (NCBI): domain Eukaryota; kingdom Metazoa; phylum Chordata; class Mammalia; order Carnivora; family Mustelidae; genus Mustela; species Mustela nigripes. The sequence goes on from NC_081558.1 coordinate 42,664,091, forward strand.
TTCTCAGTCTACATTACCTAGCAAATGTGTTAAATTTTCTTTATTTAACTCAGGCTAGAAGGTCTTCTTTAATATTGATTTAAAAAAATTCAGCTTATTTGTGACTTGGGCCAGAAGGTTAGAGGTGGTCTTTAAAATGATGAGATAGCTGCTAAGACATCATTTATGGTCTAATGGTCCCCAGTGTTAGCTAACTTCAGTCAGGGTCCTCAGCGGGGAAATTTGATTGGGATATTATGTTTGATTTCTCCACATGAGGACAGAATCACAATGCCTTCCTTGTCAGATACTAAAGGAGAAAGAATGTGAGTCATTTTCTCCTGGCTCCCTGATCCTTCACTCTGATGAGTCTCTATCTCAAGCCTGACTTTCGGTCTGTGGTTCTATGAGGAGGAAAATAAAGTGACTCCGGCCTGAAGTCAGTGTGTCCCCAGATTATACCGGTTCTTCCTTACTTGTTGGTTTCTTGGTTTTCTTTTAAGTTGGTTCCTGCCCCCTTCCTTTCTTTCTTTTTTTAAAATTTAATTTCTTTTCAGTGTAACAGAATTCATTGTTTATGTACCACACCCAGTGCTCTATGCAATACCTGTCCTCCATAATACCCACCACCAGACTCCCCCAACCTCCCCCGCCCCTTCAAAACCCTCAGGTTGTTTTTCAGAGTCCATAGTCTCTCATGGTTCACCTCCCCTTCCAATTTCCCTCAACTCCCTTCTCCTCTCCCTCTCCCCATGTCCTCCGTGTTATTTCTTATGCTCCATAAATAAGCAAAACCATATGATAATTGACTCCTCTGCTTGGCTTATTTCACTCAGCATAATCTCTTCCAATCCCATCCATGTTGCTACAAAAGTTGGGTATTCGTCCTTTCTGATGGAGGCATAATATTCCATAGTATATATGGACCACATCTTCCTTATCCATTCGTCCGTTGAAGGGCATCTTGGTTCTTTCCACAGTTTGGTGACCGTGGCCATTGCTGCTATGAAGATTGGGGTACAGATGGCCCTTCTTTTCACTACATCTGTATCTTTGGGGTTAATACTCCTGCTCCCTTTCTTACCTCTTTTTCCATTTTGAGTGTCATTTACAAAAATTTTATGACTATATATGTAAATTTAATTCTTGTTTATATTTCCTTGTATTCGAGTTTTCATTTATAATGGAGTGATCCCTTTCTGAGCGAGGTTTGGAAGATCTGTGCAGAATTCTCATCCCAGGTTTACAGAGCAGACTGTTCGGTACTGTAGTAGACCCTTCCATATGCATTTTTTTTTTTTTCGGCATCATTCCACTTATATCATGTGAGACAATTTAGCATATGGTTAAGAACTCTCTCAACAAGGGTTCAAATCCTGGCTAAGAACACTTACTCACTGTGTGCTTATTTACTTTCTCCGTTCTTCAGTATACAGATCAGTGAGGTGGGAATAATTACAGTACCTATCTGATAGTGCTATTTTAAGGAGTAATTTAGTTAGTATTTCTAAAAGGCTTTGAAAAATGCCTGGCCATGTGTAAGTACTTATAAGAACTAGGACTTACTCTTAAGGTCAGTGATGCAGACTCTGGTCATTATTTTTCCTGAAGTCACTGGGCCTCAAACCCTTTATCTGGTATTGATAATGTTGGCTAGTTCTACCCAATGATATGTAAGGAGATATAAACTGGATGAAATCTGGGGGAAAATCCTTCCCTTATTCAAGGGGGCAGCTTAAGAAGAAATGCTCTGCTTATTACTCTTACCTCAAGGCTTTATTTATTTGTTTATTTTTAAAGATTTTATTTATTTGTCAGAGAGATCACAGGCAGGGAGAGCAGCAGGCAGAGGGAGAATAAGGCTCCCCAATGAGCAAGAAGCCCCATGCAGGACTCTATCCCAGGACTCTGGGATCATGACCTGAGCCAAGGCAGACACTTCTCTGACTGAGCCACCCAGGCATCCCTCACCTTAAGCCTTTAAATGAGATGGAGACTGGTGATACTTGGCAGTGCTGCAGTCATCTTGTGATAAATAAGGGAAAGCAGAAATAATTACAGACATTCCAATCACTTTGGAGCTGCTGACCTGGAAAATAGAGCCTTTTAGCCTTCCGGTCATGTAGGAAGATCCCTATTTGTTTAGGTCAAGTTTCATCAAAATTTTCTCTTTCTAGCCAAAAATATACCTATTGCACATAGTCATCTCTTCTACAGAGCCGATACCTTCTTTGTCAATGCACAGATCTCCACAGTAATAGATTCAACTACTTGATGATAAATATTTGGAATGGGCATTTCTGAAATAGACATGTAATGATAAAAATACCAGTGATTTTTTTTTAAACATATATTTTTATCCCCAGGGGTACAGGTCTGTGAATCACCAGGTTTACACACTTCACAGCACTCACCAAAGCACATACCCTCCCCAATGTCCATAATCCCACCCCCTTCTCCCAACCCCCCTCCCTCCAGCAGCCCTCAGTTTGTTTTGTGAGATTGAGTCACTTATGGTTTGTCTCCCTCCCAATTCCATCTTGTTTCATTGATTCTTCTTCTACCCACTTAAGCCCCCATGTTGCATCACCACTTCCTCATATCAGGGAGATCATATGATAGTTGTCTTTCTCCGCTTGACTTATTTCGCTAGGCATGATACACTCTAGTTCCATCCATGTTTTCGCAAATGGCAAGATTTCATTTCTTTTGATGGCTGCATAGTATTCCATTGTGTATATATACCACATCTTCTTGATCCATTCATCTGTTGATGGACATCTAAGTTCTTTCCATAGTTTGGCTATTGTGGACATTGTTGCTATAAACATTCGGGTGCACGTGCCCCTTTGGATCACTACGTTTGTATCTTTAGGGTAAATACCCAGTAGTGCAATTGCTGGGTCATAGGGCAGTTCTATTTTCAACATTTTGAGGAACCTCCATGCTGTTTTCCAGAGTGGCTGCACCAGCTTGCATTCCCACCAACAGTGTAGGAGGGTTCCCCTTTCTCTGCATCCTCGCCAGCATCTGTCATTTCCTGACTTGTTGATTTTAGCCATTGTGACTGGTGTGAGGTGATATCTCATTGTGGTTTTGATTTGTATTTCCCTGATGCCAAGTGATATGGAGCACTTTTTCATGTGTCTGTGGGCCATCTGGATGTCTTCTTTGCAGAAATGTCTGTTCATGTCCTCTGCCCATTTCTTGATTGGATTATTTGTTCTTTGGGTGTTGAGTTTGCTAAGTTCTTTATAGATTTTGGATACTAGTCCTTTATCTGATATGTCATTTGCGAATATCTTCTCCCATTCTGTCAGTTGTCTTTTGATTTTGTTAACTGTTTCCTTTGCTGTGCAGAAGCTTTTGATCTTGATGAAATCCCAATAGTTCATTTTTGCCCTGGCTTCCCTAGCCTTTGACGATGTTCCTAGGAAGATGTTGCTGTGGCTGAGGTCGAAGAGGTTGCTGCCTGTATTCTCCTCAAGGATTTTGATGGATTCCTTTTGCACATTGAGGTCCCTCATCCATTTTGAGTCTATTTTCGTGTGTGGTGTAAGGAAATGGTCCAATTTCATTTTTCTGCATGTGGCTGTCCAATTTTCCCAGCACCATTTATAGAAGAGGCTGTCTTTTTTCCATTGGACATTCTTTCCTGCTTTGTCGAAGATTAGTTGACCATAGAGTTGAGGGTCTATTTCTGGGCTCTCTATTCTGTTCCATTGATCTATGTGTCTGTTTTTGTGCCAGTACCATGCTGTCTTGATGATGACAGCTTTTTAATAGAGCTTGAAGTCCGGAATTCTGATGCCACCAACTTTGGCTTTCTTTTTCAATATCCCTTTGGCTATTTGAGGTCTTTTCTGGTTCCATAAATTTTAGAATTATTTGTTCCATTTCTTTGAAAAAGATGGATGGTACTTTGATAGGAATTGCATTAAATGTGTAGATTGCTTTAGGTAGCATAGACGTTTTCACAATATTTATTCTTCCAATCCAGAAGCATGGAACATTTTTCCATTTCTTTGTGTTTTCCTCAATTTCTTTCATGAGTACTTTATAGTTTTCTGAGTATAGATTCTTAGCTTCTTTGGTTAGGTTTATTCCTAGGTATCTTACGGTTTTGGGTGCAATTGTAAATGTGATTGACTCCTTAATTTCTCTTTCTTCTGTCTTGCTGTTGATGTAGAGAAATGCAACTGATTTCTGTGCATTGATTTTATATCCTGACACTTTACTGAATTCCTCTACAAGTTCTAGCAGTTTTGGAGTGGAGTCTTTTGGGTTTTCCACATATAGTATCATATCATCTGCGAAGAGTGATAATTTGACTTCTTCTTTGCCGATTTGGATGCTTTTAATTTCCTTTTGTTGTCTGATTGCTGAGGCTAGGACCTCTAGTACTATGTTGAATAGCAGTGGTGATAATGGACATCCCTGCCGTGTTCCTGACCTTAGCGGAAAAGCTTTCAGTTTTTCTCCATTGAGAATGATATTTGCGGTGGGTTTTTCATAGATGGCTTTGATGATATTGAGGTATGTGCCCTCTATCCCTACACTTTGAAGAGTTTTGATCATGAAGGGATGCTGTACTTTGTCAAATGCTTTTTCAGCATCTATTGAGAGTATCATATGGTTCTTGTTCTTTCTTTTATTGATGTGTTGTATCACATTGACTGATTTGCGGATGTTGAACCAACCTTGCAGCCCTGGAATAAATCCCACTTGGTCGTGGTGAATAATCCTTTTAATGTACTGTTGAATCCTATTGGCTAGTATTTTGTTGAGTATTTTCGCATCTGTGTTCATCAAGGATATTGGTCTATAGCTCTCTTTTTTGATGGGATCCTTGTCTGGTTTTGGGATCAAGGTGATGCTGGCCTCATAAAATGAGTTTGGAAGTTTTCCTTCCATTTCTATTTTTTGGAACTGTTTCAGGAGAATAGGAATTAGTTCTTCTTGAAATGTTTGGTAGAATTCCCCCGGGAAGCCGTCTGGCCCAGGGCTTTTGTTTGTTTGGAGATTTTTAATGACTGTTTTAATCTCCTTACTGGTTATGGGTCTGTTCAGGCTTTCTACTTCTTCCTGGTTCAGTTGTGGTAGTTTATATGTTTCTAGGAATGCATCCATTTCTTCCAGATTGTCAAATTTGTTGGCGTAGAGTTGCTCATAGTATGTTCTTATAATAGTTTGTATTTCTTTGGTGTTAGTTGTGATCTCTCCTCTTTCATTCATGATTTTATTTATTTGGGTCCTTTCTCTTAAAAATACCAGTGATTTTTAAGTCTCACTTCAAAATAACACATAACATATTGTTTTATTTCTATTTTTAATTTTTTATATTAATTTTTATTTTTTAAATTGAACTATAGTTGACACATGTTACATTAGTTTCAGATGTGGAAATACTGGTTCTGACAACTCTATGTGTTATGCTGTGCTTACCACGTGTAGCTACCATCTGTCACCATACAATGTCATTATAATACCATTGGTTATACTCCCTATGCTGTACCTTTCCTCTCAGTGAAATGGAGTACAATGGTGTGGCTCCACCTAGGTGTCCTTGCATTTTCATGAAGACATCCAAATGAGTCTGTTTATGTAAATGATTATGTAAATTATTGGCTTACATGTTTCTAACATTTTTTTAGGGAAAGAAAAGGAACTTTATTTAACCTGGCAAGCTTTGTGGACAAAATTGGACACCATGGATATATATTTTAAAAAGAAAAAAGATAAATTTATTTATAAGGTTGTGAATGTAGAAAAAAAAAGAACACTGTCCAGTGTTCCAGTTTTACTGAAGGATGAGAGACAAGATAAACCTTGGAAGGAATATGGATGTGGAATATTAAGTCTTATGGAGGCCCCAGTGGGGGCCTGGAGAAAAGTCAGACATGCTTTCCCAGTTTGTTTCTTGGGAATTTAATAAGTGCTATATATAGTTTTAAGGGAATTTTCATTTAGGGAATTCCAGGTTAAACAAAGTTACTTAGTGTTTTAAATAATTATACAAATAATGCACGAGTATTATGTTATAAAAATGACAAAAAATAACAGTTGAACAAAAGTTCTCCTCTCCTGTCTCCACTGCCAGTTCCATTCTAGTCTCCCAAAGTAAAAGGTTTGTTATCAGCTGAATGCGTAAACATCAGATTTCTTTTCCCTATACCATCTAGTACCAGATAGTGCCACACAGGAAAAGTGTGCGTGCGTGCGTGTGTGTGTGTGTGTGTACATGCATGTGTATGTGTGCTGATAGCTGTTTACATACACAACCCCTATACTTTCAGAGAATAGTATATTTTATAAGCATTTTATCCAACTTTTTTTTACCTAGCAATATGTTCTAGATAACTGTCTTTATCAATGTGTATGAATTTCATGTTAAAAGCCAGCAGTGCTGTGGTGTTGTAATTTAAATAGTCTCACCAAATACTATACCAGTCTCTCAAAACTTCCTGTATTCCTTTTCATTACAACAGTTACAATCGATTAAATAATAAATTAAGAATATTTCCTCTATTTATTTGGATAACCATTCACCTTCTCAATTCTCCTTTGTCCTGTATCATCAATTTCTCTTTCTCAAGACTTGTGGTAGTCATTTTGTATAGTTTTTGAAATATATCTCATGGTAGATGTTCTTAAAAATAGTTTTGAGACTCCTTTCCATATGTTTTCAAGGGTTTCACTCTCCTTGCAAATACATGTGTCTTAAGTTAGCTAGCCATGGATTATGGGACTTGCTTTGGTCAGTCACTTCCTAGGAAGCTTTAAAAGCCAGTGTAAGACTCCCTATGTTCTCTACTTCAAGCCAGGCGGTCATGAAAGCAAGTGTTCATACAGAGCCTCCATCATCAGCCCGGGTCCCTGAGTCAGCATGATAAGCAAATCCCCTGCAAAACCTTAATTAGATTTGTAGCGTGGGAGAGATATGTTTATTGTGCTAGACTACTGAGTGTTGGAGTTGTCTGTTAAATCAGCGTTGCACATTACGCCAAGCATGACTGATATCCTGCACAAAATCATGCTCCCATCCTCTGATCTCCCACTTCACTCACCATCACAGCAATACTTCTTAATACAGCCTCTGTGTCTTCCTCATCTTCCCCATCCAGTCATCCTTCAATACCTACTCCTGCTCCAAAATTGCTTCCAGTATCCCTAAAGGCCATATGTTTCCAAATCCAGGGGTCAGCTCTCTGTCCCCTGCTTGGCTTCTCAGGAATATGCACCACAGGGAAAGCTATTTTCTTTTCCTGCCTTGCAGGATGCCACACTGATGGTTTTCCTCTTACTCACTGGCCATGCTATCTTAGCTCCCTTTGGCTTATCTTGCACAATGACCCAAAGTAAACCTTTTAAAACACTGATAGACAATATCCTACTTAAAATATTCCTGAGGTTCCATAGCACATTAACATCCAGACTCTTTATCTTGACTGAAAAAACCCTACATGATTTCCCCTCCACCCACTACTGTGTCCTCACTTCATGTCACTCCTTTCCCCTGTACACTAACAATTACACTTATACCTTCCTTCTTTTTGTGAGCATGCTGAGGGTGTAAGATAATTAGGATCTTTATGCTAGTTGGTCCCTATGCTTGGGATGATTTCACCGCATATGTTCTCATAGATGATGTGGCATGCAGTCTTTTAAGAAGGTTCCACCTTCTGCTATTTGCTTGTCTTTATATTATCCCTTCCCCTTGGGTATAGATTGGAATTAGTGACTTGCTGCTAATGAGCAGATCATGGCAAAAGATGATGGGAAGACACTGTGATATTAGGCTACAAAAGCCTAAGACTTCTATGTTGATAGTAGACTCTCTTTATTGCCTTCCGGCTTTTATGCTTTGATGAAGCCAGCTGCCATATTGGAGCTATACTTGGGCAGTTTCTGGCTGACTGCTGGTGAGGAAGTCATGCTCTTGGTCCTACAAGGTGTGACAAACTGACTTCTAGCAATCCCTTAAGCTTGCAAGCTGCTCTTTCCCCAGTTGAGCCTTGAGATGAGACTGTAGCCTTGGCCCATACCTTGATTCTAGACTTGTCATAGACTGGGAAGCAGAAGACCAACCTAGGTCATTCCCAAGTTCTTGATCCACAGAAACTGTGGTACAACAAATGTGTGCTATTTTAAGCCACTAAATTTTGGGGTAATTAATATTTAGATAATATAATTGGTTTATTCTTCTCATGTAGGTATTAAAGTAATTATAAATCATCAAAAATGCTGTCCAAGCAACCTAATCTAAAATTACTGCCCAACCCTCAGTAATAAATCACTCAGTTTGCTTTCTATATATTTTATTGCTATCTTATTACAAAACTGCTAGTTATCACCAGGTATCTCTTCTCTCCTGCTTCCTCATTACTAAGAGTTCTGGTCAGAAGCAAAGAAAAACACTAATTTCCTGTGCTTTCCTTGCAATGAATCATGGCCATAAGATTAGATTCTGGCTAGTAAGATTAAGTGAACATTGTATGTATAAATTCCAACATACATGCTCCTTCCCACCTTTTGATGCTCTCCTGAATGTGGATGTGATTATATTAACTCCACGCTGGACTCTAAGGATGAAGGTTAGTCCTGGGGATGGTAGAGCTGACAGGTGGAAGTAACTGGGCTTCGGATGACTAGGGTCAGCCCTGGTGCCCTGCACATCCTATCAAGACTTTGACATAAGGAAGAAATGAACTCCCTTGTTCAAACCACTGTTATACCAAGCTAAACCTAAATCTAAATGGTATATATTTACTAGGTTTTGTTAGCTTATTATTTTGCTCATGGCCCTCTTTATTCTCCCTAATTGTTATATAAACTCCATCTGAATAAACCCTATGATGGACAATCAGTATCTTACCTCCATTTTTCATTGGTCTTTTCTCCTGTGACTAGAACTATGTAACAGATACTCAATAAACACTTGTGAAATAAATTATATGGGTAGTCATTCAGGCTGATTGGAAGTTTTTGCTCTTACAAAGCTGTGGAAAGAAAAACCCTTATATATACATCTTCATGCACTGATAAGTAGTTGTAAAAGGGATACCAAGAGGTAGGATTGTTGGAAAGAAGACTGTGTAGATTTATTAAATATAACTGCGAAATTGCCTTCCAAAAATTTTCTACCATTTTATGTTTTCATTCACAGTTTATTCTAGAAACTGTTTCTCTATTCTTTTGCCAAAAGATATTGTAAATCATTTTTGGTTTTACCAATCTGATGAGTAAAATAGGTCTCCTTATGATCTGCATTTTTGCTACAAAAAGATTACCTTTCTACAAGTCTACTCGGGTTCTTAATATATAATGTGCATTGAGATTCTTCAGAAGGGATACACAAGGTGCAGTGTTTCCCAAACTAACTGTGGGGCCCTTCCCCCCCCCCCTTTCTTAAAGCCTCTTAAGGTGCAAAAATTCAGAACAGTGATCTTTTCTGGGAGATGTGAGCCTGCACTAACGTGGTGGCTGCATTGTGGTATATAGTTTCTCTCTATACACTTCCTAGAAGCTAAGTTGAATGCATTTTGGGGACTTTCATCAGAGGAGTTCACTGAGAGAGGAGATGGTATTAAAGTAGCTTATCTTCATATTTTAATTTAGTAGGAATGACCTTGAGTTCTTAACTAAACAATTATATTAAGTGGTGTGACTCTTGGTTAAGATGATAGGAAAAATCTGTGTCCTAAAGGTGGCGAATGGAGCCAGCAGGGGAGTCCCAGTCCCTGCCCTGGGGCTTTTCTGGGTTCTTCTCTCTGTCTTGAGGGAGCGTGTGACCAAAGTGATAAGTATGCGGTAGTAGTAGTGTATAAACTACCCCCTTTGCTTGTGCCCTGGGCTCAGATCTTTGAGATCACTTTCCTCTGAGCCTGCCGGCATTAAATAAACCTCCTATCCTTCAAGATCTCCAGGGGCCGCGCGCTTGGTTCTTCCATCGAACAGTCCAATCCAGGTTCCCTAACGAAGATAATGGACTTCTCAGAGGAGGGGAAACTCTCTTCTCATCAGAGGAAAACCTACACACTTGACGGGTTCCAGGTAGAGTGACCAACTGCCACTGTTTATCTTACAGTGAGGGATTTCCTGGGACCTTGAACTTTAAGTGCTAAAACCAGAAAGTCTGGGAATACCTCCATGAAGTGGTCACTCTAGTTCAGGCTTCATTTTCTGAGCTGGTCATTTCTTGTGAAGTCTTGTCATTTTAAGAGTATTTGCTTCAGAAACACATCACACCTTCATGTACAACCTTTTCAACTCTCAATGTTGCTTGTGTTAAAACACTGCTGATCCAATTACCTGTTCCTCCATTACAAAGTAGCCCCAAACTCTGTAGCTGAAAACTAACAATTTCATCTTGTTTCAGCATTTTTGTGGGTCAGGAATTGGGTAGGGCTTACTCGAGTGATTATTCTTTTCCAAACTGCCTTAAGGAAGCAGATGTAAATTGGTGTAGAAGAAACCTTCAAGCAGATGTAAAATGGAGTTTAGACACGCATAGGATTACTGGGGGAGATGCCTGTGAAGGATAAAGGGAGGGAGTGGGAATAGGCAGGAAAAGCCTCAGACTGTCATGCAGGTTTCACACCTATAAGAGAGAGGAGGAGTGAGGATTGGGTAGGGAGACTGTCAGACTGCAGTGTTGGTTTAAGAAGAGTTCAGGGAAGCTGCAAATTACCTAGAGACGAATCGTATGTCCTACGGGAATGGACTTCTACTAGCAGCTTCATGGTACTCAGTTACTGGATGGGAGGAGTCCAGGTGGCTTGGGAACAAGTATGGTGGGGCGATCGTGGCTGTCAGTCATATATATCGACCCTCCTACCCCCACAACAGTTATCTTGAAGATCTGAGCAGTGCATTTTCATGGCTATCACAGATGTGATGCTATAGTATATAGCAGGTGGATGGCTTGATCTCAACTGTCCAGGATAGCTCTGTGTACATGACTTAGTGGCTTGAGGGGGTATCTGGACTGTCTCTTGGAACACCTTTCCAGACCAATGGTCTTTACTACTGTGAATTCTTACATGCTAGCTCAGGGAGTGTATTCCAGTGAACAAGGCAGAGCTGCACAGCCTTTTACGACAGCACTGGAAGATACACAGAGTCACTCCTGCTATGTTATACTGGTTTAAACATACACATCCCACTTAGGCTCAAGGGGAGGGGTCATAGACCCCACTTCTCATGGGAGAAGCACGCGAAGCATTTGCAGCCGTGTTTTAAAAGAGCTACATGGCCTACATCCCTTTATCTTTCAGCTAGCCACCTTCTACCCCATTCTTATTGTCTCTAAGAAGGCATTAATTTAATTGTCAGAGGGGCCCATCCTTTGAAATGAGATAGATGTGAAAGTGAATCCAAGTTCTATGACTTAGGCTAGGTTTCCCCTGCTTTTCCATAAGCTTGCAAATAAAATGGAAATCATAATATATAACATACAAAGTTATTGTGAAGGCTAATGGAATAATACATGAAAGTTTGCTAGTACATAGTAAGCATTCAATAAATGTTTTCTATCATGTATTTTTTCCCATTATTTATACTGTAGCATTGCCAATCTCATTGTTTAAAGTCAAATGATTTGGAGTCTTTCCTGCTGCCAGAGATCTAGCTAGGTGGCTAGGATTCATATACGAGGGCACAGGGATGCAGTCTTTTAGACCAAGAAAGGGCACATAACAACCAAAGTTAATATTTAACCAACATTTTGTGAGCACCTACTCTTGAGTTGGCTTAGGAGTTAGATCAAGATCCAAGAGAAAAATGAAAGATAAAGATAGGCATTTTATAATACTGTGCATGTGCTTAACAGGGGCAGTGCAGCCTCACTTCCGCCCTGCCCCCAACCCTTTGCCTGGGTTAGCAGCAATAGGCAGACAGTGCTTCCCATGCCCAGGTGTGCCAGGCTGATAGACAGTGACCACACTGCCCATGTCCCCTGATCAGGTTCCCTGTGGATGGGGGCCATGAGGGCGGAGCATGGTGCTGATAGCAGCTGAGCACCTCACACAGGGAGTTGTGCCAGCCTGCAGAAAAAAAGAGGTCTGGCCAGGCCCTGTAACCAGATGGCTGGCCACTGGCCCAGCTGTTTTCTTTTTTCCATCCAATTTCTGGGCTGAACGTTACTGTTCCCAGTGGTGATCTGGGACTGTAAATTTTAAGTCTTGTTGGTAAGTACTGAAAAATACTTTGTAAATAGATCTTATGAAATGTACTTTGCTCTGAAGTCCCAGACATAAAGTTAATGCTTTATCACATTATCTCATTTAATCCTCACAACACATTTCTGAGGTTGGTACAATGATATCTATATTTATAAATGAGGAAACTGAGGTTCAGGGAACAAAATCAGAAAATCTGGGACTGAATATTATAAATGGAACAATGGAACAATAGCAACAATGTGAATGTTTTCTTTCTTAATAAGGAATAATCTGGGGCACCTCGGTGGCTCAGTGGGTTAAAAAGCCTCTGCCTTCAGCTCAGGTCATGATCCCAGGGTTCTGGCATCATGACCTGAGCGGAAGGCTCGGCAGGGAACCTGCTCCCTCCATCCCCTCCCCCTGCCTCTCTCTCTCTGCCTGCCTTTCTGCCTGTTGTGATCTCTGTCTGTCAAGTAAATAAATTTTTAAAAAAAGAAAGAAAGAAAGAAAAATAATTCAAGTACTTTTTTTTGGGTAGTTTTTGTTCTTAGCATTTATTTGGTAAAGTATACAGCAGAAACCCAAACTGATGTAATTGGCATTGATATTTGATCACTCATAAAAATACCACCTAACATGTGGGATCATACAGTAGAGACACGACCAGTGTTAGTATAGAAATATCAATGTTCTTTTATTTCTCCTTAATGCACAGTGGAAGCTCTTTGTTTACTGAGTATGGGTCCACTGAAAGACATTCCCTGCTAAATGAATTCATGAAAAAAATTCCTACCCAAGATTTCCACCATTAAACTGCTCACTCTGTAAGGTCTTTGTTTTCATGATTATTTCCCCCAATTATCAATATCACTTTTATACTTAATTCTTCAGTAATTGTTGAGCAAGATACCCTTTCTAACTTACTTTAGAAAACATACATGTTCCTTCAGTTTCTAACTATTTAAATAAAACTTAAAGCTCAACATTCAACTGGAATACATGGTTTGGGGGACAAATGCAGCCAAACCTTAGTAAGCACATAACCAGATGGGGAACAAGAGTGTACAGTGCTCTCAAGGTAGTCAGAGGAAGGGCCGGTAGTGGCTTATTTGAAATGTTCATTAAACACAGGAGGTGGGGGCAGAAGGGCCTACCTATGGCTACTTTCTATTTATCTTGAAGATCACCTCCATTTCTAGTAACACTAGCACCATTTGATACACTGTTTTGACTTTTTTTTTCATCATTATGTTCCTAGGATATCCCTTTGCCAATAATTCCCATATCTGCTGGCTTGCAGAAATGAGTGGAGCTACTTTTGTAGTGGGAACGAAACACAAAATAAACTTCTTATTAAAAAAATATAATAATAATCACTAAACACCAAGAAGTTATGGCTAGATTTCTTTGGAAATTATTTAAAAATGTAAGATATGATCTTTCTATATTAGGGTTATCCAATAGAACATTCTGTGATGATGGAAATATTCATTGTAGGCCGTTTTTTTCCCCTGTTGGGTTGCTTTTTCCTTATTGATTTGTATGATTGCTTTATATATTCTGAAACTTTATTTTTTAAATAAACCAATAATATTTTTTAATTTAAATTCAATTAACTAACTGTATAGAAAGTTTAAATATGCCTAATACAACCAAGGAGCTGAAGTTTTCATTTAAATTAAATTAATATAAATTTATAGATAATATAAATATAAAATAAAATAAATGTGGTTTATAGCTATCACATTGATCAGTACAGATCTGTATCTTTTTTTTAAAAAAAGATTTTATTTACTTATTAGAGAGAGAGAGAGAGAGTCTGTGAGAGAAGGAACACAAGCAGGGGCAGAGGGAGAGGGAGAAGCAGGCTTCCTGCTTAGTAGGGAGCCTGACTCAGAACTTGATCTACGGACCTGGGATCATGACCTGACCCAAGACAGATGCTTAACGACTGAGCCACCCAGGTGCCCCCAGTACAGATCTCTATCTAATACTATGGTATTTATTCAAATACAGGACTAACATATATGACTTTTCCCAAAATATATGAAGAGACTCTAAAGGTAAATTATCAGAATGTTTTAATGTTACTCTAGGATTTCCTCTTAGTTTGATTGAAAGAGAAGGTATGAGGCAAGTACATATCTGCACACAGGTATATGCTAGCTATATAATAAATTATTCCCATCTCTAGATAATTTTCTTTTGACTTCATTTAGTTAGAACCTCATTTATGAATGTGTGAAGAAAGTTAGAGGGCAAGTATCCTTCCATCACAGTATAAACTACTTTTTTGCAAGGAATGACATACAAACCTATATAAATATCCTTAGTCCTACCAATGTTTTCAAAATGAGCTTATGATAGAAAAAATATGCAAAATAATGCAAATATGAAAGCAGATCAGCTAGTGATCATTTTCCAAATATAATGATCACTGCAAAGCTACTTTAGATTTAGGAAAGTTACTCAAATCATGTTTACTAATAAATTACAGGTCCCTCAGGTCAGCCTTCTCTGGTGCTGGGAATCGGAACCTTCACTAGCCTGTGAATTAGATCAGTCCAGTTTGGAAATCAGATGTTTTTATAGACCACTGAATATCGTAATTTATATCAGCATCTTCTACTAAGTACAGGTACAATGGTCTATAAATTTTAAGGTAGAAATAACCTACTGATATTCGTAACACTCAAAAATGGAAATAAGATCAAACAATATAAAGAAAGAATCATTTTACTGCTATTATGGTATTAGTGTTTTGGAGGCCAGTTAAAATGTCTGCTTTGGGGGGCACCTGGGTGGCTTAGTCCATTAACTGTCTGCCTTTGACTCAGGTCATGACCTCAAGGTCCTGGAATCAGCCTAGCTTTGAGCCCCACCTTGGGGCTCCCTGCTCAGCAGTCAGTGGGGAGTCGCTTCTCCCTCTCCCTCCGCTCTCCACCCTCCCCTGCCACTTGTGCATGCTCTCTCTCTCAAATAAATAAAAATCTTAAGACAAGGTAATAAATAAATAAAATTTTTAAATGTCTTCTTTTAATTCAACTTTTTAAAATATATATTAATGGTGGGTGAACTTTATTTTACAACACATTTTAGTCATGTTTTCTCCCAATTTTTAATAAATACAATTTTGCCGTCTTAATTTATATTTTATATGAATTATATAAAATTTATATTTTTAATTATATTAACGAACCCCCAGATACTATTGGGGTGACGGGAAGGGATGGTATAATGTGACCGATAATTCAGGAATCAGGAAAACTCTTTTCTACGTAAATCATAAGATTATAGGGGCGCCTGGGTGGCTCAGTGGGTTAAGCCGCTGCCTTCAGCTCAGGTCATGATCTCAGGGTCCTGGGATCGAGTCCCACATCGGGTTCTCTGCTCAGCAGGGAGCCTGCTTCCTCCTCTCTCTCTGCCTGCCTCTCTGCCTACTTGTGATCTCTCTCTGTCAAATAAATAAAATCTTTAAAAAAAAAATCATAAGATTATATATTGTCAACACGATTTAGTTGCCATGAGAGTAGGAAAATAATTCTAATGAATACAAAAATTACAAAGATTAGATATTAATGTTTAAAGCTATCATATACTGGACATTTTATAAAATTGTCTAGCCTTGCATCTTGTGAAAAATGCTTAATAGAAATGCTTAATCTAACACGTTGGATTTTTTTTTTTAATCTTCTTGTGTTTCTGTTGACTGGCTATCCAATTTGATGGATTTTATTCAATTATGTTCAGCTAATTAATACCACACAGGAGAATACACCGCTTAAATTCAGTATCTTCCCATTTATGGAAACTTCACTGAAGAAATGTTCTTCATTGAAAAGCCAGGAATAGCAATTTCTACACAAGAGCAGAACTGCACTGTGCATTAAAGTAACATAAAATAAAATGCGTTGCCAGGGAAACACTGAGCATGTGGTCTGTTAGATTGATGAACATGCTGAAATTGGAATTGGGATATAGATTTATGCATCAACAGTTCCCAGAGGAAGTGCCTTGTAGGGGAGCTACTTTGCTCAAGAGACATCAACAAGTGTTTGGATTAATTCGTCTTGACAGACTCCTGCCACTAACACCTCTTCATTGGAATAAAACACAGCTGACCTTTGCCAATCATTTGTGTCCCCACCCTTTTTATTTATTTACTTTTTTATTGAGGTAAAATTGGTATATCACATTATGTAAGTTTCAGTTGTACAATATTATAACCATCTGTATGAACTATATTGTGGCCAACTATATGAATGGTAAAGCAATTACCCCTAAGTCTAGTTAACATCCATCACCATACACGTGACCCCCTTCACCCAATCTACTCCCTCCCACTCTCCTTCCCCTCATGTAAACACCAATGTGTTCTTTGTATCTAAGAGCTTGTTTCTGTTTTGTATTGTCTTGTGTTTTATTTTGATGTATGAGTGAAGTCATACAGTATTTGTCTTTTTCCATCAGGTGTATTCCCTTAGCATAATAAGTCCAACGTTCATCCATATTGTTGCAAATGACATTTCATTCTCTTTTATAGCTGAGTAATGTTCCATTTTGTGTGTGTGTGTGTGTGCATGTGACATCTTCTTGATCTATTCAGCTACTGATGGACACTTAGGTTATTTCCATATCTTGGCTATCATAAATAATGTTACAGTGAACATACAGATGGATATATCTTTTTGAATGAGTGTTTTTGTATTCTTTGGATAAATAGCCAGAAGTGGAATAACTGGATTGTGTAGTAGTTCTATTCTTAATATTTTGATGAGTCTCCATACTGTTTTCCACAATGGCTGTATCCTACTAACAGTGTAGGAGTGTTCATTTTTTCCTACATCCTCTCCAGCACTTGTTATTTCTTGTCTTTTTGATAACAGCCATTTTTAACTGGTGTAAAGTGATATCTCCTTTCAGTCTTCATTTGCATTTCCTTAGTAATTACTGTATAGAACACCTTTTTTTGGCCATCTGCAGGTCTTCTTTTGAAATATGTTTATTCAAAACATTTGTTTGTTTTTTTAAATTTAGGTTGTTTCATTGTTGTTGAGTTTTGTGAGCTCTTTATATATTTAGGATATTAATTCCTTCTGGATATATGATTTGCAAAGATCTTATCCCACTTAGACTGTGGTCATTTTGCTGATGGTTTCTTCTACTGTGCAGCAGCTTTTTTTTTCTGATATAATAGCATTTATTTATTTTTGCTTTTGTTTCCCTGGCCTTTGGAGTTAGGTACACAAAAATATTGCTAAAACTGATGTTGAAGAGATAACCATTTATGTTTTTCTCTAGGAATTTTATAATTTCAGTTCTTACATTAAAGTCTTTAGTCCATTTTGAGTTAATTTTTGTGTATGGTGTAAGATGCCGGTTTAGTTTATTTCTTTCGTACGTGACTGTTCAGGTTTTCCAGCACCATTTACTGAAGAGGCTATTCTTTCTCCATTGCATATTCTTGGCTTTTTTTTGTTGTAAATTAATTGTCCAGAGATATGTGGACTTAATTCTGGGCCCTCAATTTGTTCCACTGGAGTATATTTTTAGCTTTGTGGTATAGTTTGAAATCAGGGAGCATGAAATTTCCAGCTTTGTTCTTCTTTCTCAGGATCTATTCAGGATCTTTTGTTGTTCCATAAAAATTTTAGAACTATTTGTTCTAGTTCTTTGAAAAATGCCACTGCAATTTTAATAGGAATTGCATTAAATCTATAGATTGAATTGGGATCTATATGTGATTTAAGTGTGGGAGATAAGTGTGGCATTGTAACAATAGCAGTATTTATAATCCAAGAGCACAAAATATTTTCCCATTTATTTGTGTCCTTTTCAATTTATTTCATCAGTGCCTTATAGTTTTCCATATACAGGTCTTTCACCTCCTTGGTTAAAGAAGGTATTTTATTCCTTTTGATGCAATTTTAAATGGGATTCTTTTTTCTTAGTTTCTCTTTTTGATATTTTCTTATTGGTATATAGAAACATCACAGATTCCTCTGTGTTGATTTTGTATCCTGCTACTTACTGAATTCATTTATTAGTTCTACCAGTTTTTTTGGTAGTCTTCTGAGTTTTCTATATATAGTACCATGTCATTTGTAAACAATGAAGTTTTATTCCTTCCCAGCTGATTTAGATGTCTTTTATTGCCTTTTCTTTTCTTGTCTAATTACGATGGCTAGAACTATCAGTACTATGTTGATTAAAGTGTCAAGAGTGGTTATGTTTGTCTTGATCCTGATCCTAGAAGAAAATCTTTCAGTTTTCACCATTGAGTATGATGTTAACTGTTGTTTTGTTACGGATGACCTTTATTATATGTGGGTATTATTCCCTCTATACCTACTCTATGTCCACTTTGTTGAGAGTTTTATCTATTGTGTGTTTTCCAGTTCAGTTATTATATTCTTTAGCTGTATAACTTCTGTTCAGAATTTTCTCATTTTTAATCTCTGCTTTGATTATCTTGTTGTGTGCATTCATTATTCTGTCAAGTTCAGTGAACATTTTTATAACCATTACTTTGAACTCTTTATCAACATAGATTGTTTATTTTCATTTCATTTTTCTGATGTTTTACCTTATTCTTTCATTTGGAAAATACTCCTCTCTTTCTTTATTTTGCTTGACTCTCTGTGTTTTGTTTTGTTTCTATGATTAGACAAATCAACTATTTCTCCTAGTCTTGAAGGACATTTTTGGTATAGGGCATGTCACATGGAACTCAGAAGCACAATCTACTTGGTCATTAGGGCTGGGCACTCAAGGGGCATCCCGTGTATGGGCTGCATGCACTGTCTGCTGTGGTAAGGCTATGTCTGCAGCATAACAAAAGATTCAATCACTTTCAGCCAACAGTTCTACTACATTGTCATTATCAGTGAACAAAACAATTCTACACACATACATATATACATTTATTAGAGCTGCATAGAAACTTTGTAACTGTGTCTGCATTAATTTTCAACTCCTCTTAAAAGTCAATGTCAGAAAAAAATTATCAGTAACAGTGAAAGGACCAAAGAGCAAATGATTAAAAAAAAATGAGGAAAAGGCTAAAACCTAGATTTTTTCACATATTCTATAATGAGCCAAAAATAAATCAAGAATTATCTTGATATTTCATCCTGGCAAATACAGCACATACCAGATTAAAACAAATAATACACTAAATGAAATTAAGTAAGAGACAAAAATCTCTAATATTATTTTCCAGAATATTTTGGCTATAAATAATAGAAAAACCACCACTCAAATCATGTAAACAACAAAGGGATGTGTTATCTTAAAATTGTATACTTACCCAAGTACATATGTAGGGCAGTTTTGGGCATGGTGGTTCTTTTTTTTTCCCTTTGGACTTTTTTTTGAATCTGTCCTCCTTCCTGTTCTCACTTTATCTTCAGGCTTATGGCAAGATCACCACACTATTCCTAGGGATAATCACCTAAAGGGATAATCCAATGGCAGTAAAAGCTGTATTCTTTGTTGGTCTGTTTGTGGAAAGACAAGATACATGAGCCATGCAGTAGAATTTCTCATCTACCTCATTGTCCAGAATAGGCCACATGCTCACTCTTGGACCAGTCATTACCAGAGCTTGGTTACAATAATTGGCTTAAACAATTCAGGAGTAACCCTTGACCTGAAGATATTGCCATACTCACAGGGGGAAGGAGGATATACAGAAAGAGAGTGAAAATTAAAAAAAAAAAAAAAAATGAAGGTAATTATTTTAAGGAGGAAATATTTGGGAGGATTGAACTTTTAATTAGACAAATGACAGTGTCTAATGTACTATTTTATTAACATATTCTACTTTATAACAATTTCATAAACTGGGTTTGCATGGAATGATACTGATCTCTCCAACAGAAATGCAATATAAATCTTCTATGTTCTTGAAATGATTTAAAAAATTTCAGGATTTCCAATATCCTTTTCTTTTTTATGTATCAGGGAAAATGTAAGCTGTTGGGATAGAGTAGACTCCAGTCCACAAGAACTTAACTCCAAGAGATTAGTTGCTCAAAATTCTATTGCTAAATGAGAAAAACAAGTTGCACTAAATTAGCCTATTTAAAACCTTCAGGATTTCCTTAGAACGGCCTCTTACATTAATAGTTACAGAATCAATTTTTCCATTCCCCAAAATTGCCATCAGTTATTGACTTCTGAAGACTCTCTTTAGTAATTTTACCATCAATGGTCATAAAATAAAGATTTGTACATTTGAAGAATAATTATTTCTTTGGGATGGGAAAGGCAGGGATGTAGGGGAGCCTCAATGAGTAGGGGAGATATTATAAACTTTCTCATACAAAAAAACTTACATATTATATATTATAGCTTGGGTATGGTTTCCTGGGACAACCATGAAGCATGCATTTTGGTGCATGCTTCAGTATCATTTGATTTCAGAAGAAAATGCATGCTTCACTAAGATGAGAAATCTCATCATTCAGGTAATAATTTAATGCCATCATTTCAGTCCACATTATAAAATAGTGTAAAATGGTAACTGTTTAGAATTGGCTCATTTGTGTTGTAGATATTTATTCTCATTCAACAAATACCAAATGAAATATAATAAAATTTGTATAAATAAAAAATGAACCAATCAAAAGAAAATAATAAAACATCATATATACTAGTCAGAATTGACTAGTGATAGATAAGTTTGTCCTCTTTGTTTTTGTTTTTTGTTAATAATGAAACACTACAATTATAGTTGGATTTCCTTTTATTACCATTCCCTCTGTTTTTGGAAGGAATTCACTATCATGACTTTGGTGTGTTTATTTTAAAAAATATTTTATTTAAAAAATATTTCACTAAAAAAATGTTTCACATACATAAATTTCTCCATGAATAATATTTGGTATAGTTGGTGCTTGATTGGTTTGATTATGGCACAGCAGTTGTGAGAATGTGTCTCATAGACTCCTTCTGCGGGGAGAGTCCCAACTGCTCCACTTTGAAATCTACTGCAGTGTTTGTGCTGAGGCCACATCTTCCCTAGGCTGCTCCCTGTCAGTGACTGAGTGCTTAAGGGATACAAAGCTTACCTGGTCTGAGACACAGGTCACTGACTTGCCCAAGGACTCCCTGTTGGCTTTGTTGAACCTTCCTTACACAGTGAGGCAGTATAAGTCTTCTTCACACAAGCTTCTTTCTCTCTCCTTCACTCAGTGTCTGATTAACTTGAGAGTCTGTTGGCTTTCCCCTGTCTTTCCTAGCATACTTTCTTGAATGTTCTGTCTTCTCTTGTGACTGTTTCTTCGAGAATCCAGATGAACAGAGATGATTTCATACCATGTGAATCCTACCTTAGCTTACATGATTTTGTATTATGCTTTTGCTATCTGGCCATTTTTATATACATCTAGCTCATTATTTTAAACTGATCTATATGACTCAATCTTATGAATATATTACATCTTATTTATCTATTCTTTTATTTTTTTATTGATGGTTATTTTATTTACATTGTTTCCTTTTTTTCTTGCTATAATAAAATGGGCTTCAATGAACACTGTGTACCTGTTGTACTGTGCGTATGTGCAAAGAGCAATTTTTAGTTTATAAACTTAATCAATTTTCCTATGTTACAGCCTTATTTCTTAATAAAATTGATAGGAGTTAATTTATATTCCACCAGTGGAGAATAAGATTCCCTGTTTCTTTCTCTTCTTGCCAACATTTAATGCTATATGATTATTTAATATTCTTCTCGCTAATGCTTTGCTTCCACTTCTCTGATTCTAATGAGGCTGAACATCTTATACATTTATTGGAATCTGTTCAGTTTTTCTCATATCTCATACACTGTATTGTTTATGGTGGTCTTTTGAATCAGAGAATTTATGGATTTAACATAATCTGGCTCAATCTCTAGTCCACAGTAGAGTCTATTTTATATAACCACAGGAGAAAAATCAGTCAACATCTATTTAAATGCTTGCATTTACTAGCACCCCACGAATATCTCTTAATATTGAAGAATTCTTACCACTAACAAGCAGTCCGGCGAACTGTTTTTCTTTATTTAGTAATCCCTAATGTTTAAAATCCCTATATTCATTTTCATAATCACATGCTGGTAAGCTTTTTCAAGCAATTTGTTTTCTTATAGTTTAAATATATTTTTCAATGTGCTTTCAATTTGTATATTTAATATTCTCATTCTAAATTTGATGCCACCAAGGACTCATGCTCAGGAAGTTTCCATTTGTTCAAAAGCAGGACTGCTACAGAGATGGCCTCTTTCCATGTTTGTTATATCTTATTTTTGTTATAACTTCCAAATAACATATTAAAGAAAGAAACTATCTGGCGCTTAGTTGCAACCAGACTATACATATACGTATGTTGGTATATCAGCTGGCACACTTTTGCTTATAGATGACAAAACTTACTTAAGCTGATGTAAAGAAAATGAGGAAAATGTGGTATTCATTTTCTGTATCACATAAACACATATAATGACAGGAATGCATCCGAAATGTAGAAATGAACTGAAATAAAGGATTCAAATACTGAAAGAACATTCATCCTGTCTTTTGTATCTGCTCCTTTTAAATCCGCCTCATTTTTCTTCCTGGTAACATACTGGCATTCTGTTTCCCACTTACTCTCTAACATAACTGAAGCACATTTTAGAAATTTAGTTTATATGATATGCTGAGTTTTCCTATTATTGGTCCAACTACCTGGAGGATAACTGGGTTGATTCTTTCCATCTTCTAGCTCCCAGGTAAGAGATTTCATGAGTTTTTCTTGGGTTAGCTATCCATGTCAACAGACTGTATTCAAGATGGTGGAGATTTGTAATATAGACATGGCTGCTTTGGCTGTACTGACGTAATTTGAGGAATAGGAGTCACAGAGACTAGAGTGAGAATTGTCTCTGAACATGAGGTTGGGCTTGATAATCAGTATAATGCATGCTCACTATAGCGGATGAGTGTTTGGTAGTATTTTATTAAACACTTACTTTGCATTCATCATTGGACTTGACTTTTGGGTAAGAGGACTGAAATGTGAGGCCATTTATACTTCCAGCACTTGGAAGGAAAGTATCATTATATAGTTTCTTTTATGTTCCAGACAATATGGCAGACTATTTACATTTAATGCTCATCTAATGCAACAGTCCTACAAGGTAGCACTGTGATACTCTGTGGCAACTGTGCAAGTGCACTGTTCACCCTGACCCTCAACAGAACCAGTTTCAGGGAGCACTGCTGATTGACAGCTTCTAGATGCCACCTTTTAAAATAGGCCCCAGTGTTCACACCAGGCCGTGCTTTCCCTGGTCAGCTTGCTTCTATACATAGATGATGCCTGGGGCAGGGGGGCCACACTAGAACTTGGCCATTTCCGCCATCTGCAGGATTCTTTTAGTGGATAAATTTGGCTCCAGGATTCTTCAACAGCCGTAAGACTTTTTTTTTTTTTTTAAAGCACTGAGCTGTGGTCTAAGATTCCTCGTATTTAATTCCTTTCCCTTTCCCCTTTCACAAATACCATACCCGTTTTGCCGTCTCAAGTTCTGCCTACTTTGGCTCCATCCCTTTATCCTTCACACGTGTTTTCCCCAATACATCCCTGTCTTGATGTCTGTTTCTTAGAGCTCTTAAGCTCACACTTCCTATTTTACAGATTAGAAAAACAAACTCAGAGAGAGGCCAGCTATCTTTCCTAAAGTCACATACATATTGCTAGTAAAAGGAAAATGCCAGAATCAAACATAATACTTTGTCACCTGAACTCCCTTATTCTTTCCACTATATCATTTACTTTCCACTGTGGACTTCAAGTTTTATAAGAGTATAATCATTAATTTAATATGTGAGACATTTAGAATAGTATATGGCATATAAAAAGCAATAAATGTATAACTGCTGTTATTACTATGCTTTTTGCCTTTGTTTATGTATTGTAAGAAATTTGGAAAGCAGTTCAGCATAGCAACTTCTAGATAACCAGTGCGGCAGACTATAAAAACAGCCATACATTCTTCCTATTCTGCATCCACACCTTTGCAATGTAACTCCATATGTCTTTTCATTAGGAAGTGAAGACAATTTTCCACCCCTTTAATCAGAACTGGCTTTGTGACTTTCTTTGGACATATGTGTTTGGACATTAGTGAACATGATGTAAGCAGAGACTCAGAAAAGCACTTGTACCTTGGAGATTGCCTTTTTGTGGCTCTGGGAAACCTTTCCACTACTATGTGAACAAGGCCTGCCTTCTGGAAGATAAAAGAACATATGGAATAGAGCAAAGCTGTTAGAGCTAAGAACCTCCCCTAGAACAGTCTCCTAGACCAAACAGCTCCTGGCTTATCTAGTAGCTTCCTGCAGATGAATGTGTGAGAACAGTTGAGACCAGTAGGAAAACTATGCATCTGAGCCTCACCCAAAATGGCTGATTCATAGAATTAGGAGTAAGATAAATGGTGTTGCCTAAGCCACTATGCTTTGAGGTGGTTTGTTGAAGCAAAATTTAACTGCTACCCAGCCTTCTCTGCAGAAGGGAGAGTATCTGTACTGGGCACTCTTGGTTGTGGCCTGTGCAATGGCCATTCTCTCCCTCTTTCTTACTATCACTACACTAATGGTCTTCAGGAATTGGGTACATGGTAAGTTTCATAAACCTCTCCTCAGTGCCAGCTGGGTAAGTGTTGATTAGTGTATGCTAATCACAGTAATGCCATGCATTTTGCTAGCGACTGGGCAACAGATAAAACACTGACAGATGAGTTGCCTGGGAATTCTATCAGAAGACATCTCAGGATACAAGGAGAGCCATACTGCATCCTGCCTTTGGATATTACTGTGTGATAATGTGATGCTTGGGGCTCTGGCAGCTACCCTAGGGGCATGAGGTGAAAATCAAGGGAATCATAGACAAGTTGGCACGGATAACTGATTTGACTGAGCCACAGAATTAAGTAACCTTCAAACCGCCTGTTCAAGACACTGTTATATGAGATAATGTATTTCCTACTGTTTAACACATGAGTTAAATTTTTCTATAACTTGTAGCTGATGGCATCCTATTTAATACAGTAGTTAAATTTAAGCTTCTTAGAAATTCAATACAAACTTTGGAAATGAACACATGAATATTCATGCAGGGAGATGAAGTCTAACCACTAATAAACTTCACCTTTCATATTTTATATTCCCTTCTCTACTCCTCTTCTCCAAACCTACACAGAGCTTTATAAAAATACTAAGCAAGAAAAGCAACACTGTGGTTTCACACCAAGATAATGTTCTCCAGTTTTCCCAAGTATTGTTACATATTTCCATTTTAAAAACATGGCTGATACCTTTAAAATAAATTCATTTAAACTGGAGGCTTAAATGCCCCAAAATCAGATTAACAGACTAGAGCCCAACATTATTACATTTTATCTGTGAAAGGATGATCTGAGAACCCTTCAGAGAAGGTCAGTAGCCACAGACTAAAAATACCATTTTCAAAATTGCTCATGAGGTTAGCCATTTAGGTAGGAAAATTAAAAGAAAAAAATATTAAAGTGCAGTGTAAATCTCTATCTACAAGGATGGACTCTTGCCTCATAACTTTCCAACAAAATCTCTTGTTTCCAGATTGTGTTCATGAATTGTCCCTGCCAGGTCCGGAATGCCTCATCTCACTTTTTCATGCATGTTGCTGTTTCGTTATTTCAGTCAACCCAGAGAGCATCTCGCTGTAAGACAGAAAAGAATGATGTTGAAAAGTAGCTGACATGAGAATAAGTTTGATTACTGGCAACACTCTAGTGTCTGATGAGTGCACACTACAGTCCAGACTTGCCAATTATTCACATCTCCAAAGGATACATGATTTCCAAAATGGCATCCATCCACCAAGACATCCAGGGTGTTGCAAGGGTGTTTCTAAATTGTGAATCTAAAGGGTGGCAGTCTGAATGTGATGCTAATGGAGCTTTGTGCCCTGGCAAGCACTGACAGGAGGCATTTAGGCACCCTGAGATTCCTCCTTGGGAATGACAGGGTCAATTACGGATTCCTCAGGTAATCTCATTTGGCAGAGGATATACAGGCCTTAGGAGGGGATGCTGACTCAGAAAGGAGATAGCTTATCTGCCAGTCAGCAAACAATCATTTAGTGCCTGCAGTATGCCAGCACTGTGGGGTCTGAATCTTCCCCATCAGAACTCTTACCAGAGATAAGTGGGTCATAAAGGGCAAAGGCTTTGATGAGGATAGAACAGGGTCTCTTCTACACAACCACTGGTACCCACTGTGTCACAAAATGCACTCGAGGACATGGACTTCAATTTGGATCTACTTTTTTTTTTTTAAATTTAGTACATTAAATGTACATTTAATGTACATTATAATAAAAAGGTAATGTACAATGATAAAAAGGCTAGTGTGGGCTCAACCCTGAGAAAATTAGAAAATCTGAGAACTATCCCTTATAGTCAAATCACAGATCATGTCGCCCTGCTGACTGTAATGTTTTCAACAGTTAACATATTTTACCATCAGCTTACATAAGGTCTTTCTAGCCACATCTCCCATGACTAAATCCATGCCACATATTTCAGCTTATGCTTCACTCTTCAAATACTCATGCACAGACTCACACATACACACAAACACACACACACCCCCCTCCCTCTGTCACCCAAGCTTCTTCCTTAACTATTGCAATTTGCCATTTTCCTGCTGTTTTCTTGACTTGGAATAAACTTTGCCTTTTCTCCTCTGTCTAATTATACTTATTAATCTTTTTTTTATTTGTATAACAACATGATTTCATCTACAAAGATGTGTTCACTTGTCAAGATTCATTTTACTTCTTGGATTTAGTACGATATAGATATAGTTCTCATATCTGGAAAAAAATAGATGTTCAATAAGCATGAGCTATTTGTGGTTTGTTTTACCTTTTCTTTTCTGTTTTGTATCATGCATGCATCCTTGGTTATATAGCTCTCCTATATACCATGACAGATTATTTATAAAAGTAGTTCCCAACTTTTCTCACCTCTGAATGTCTGGCTGTTTCTTCTGTGGAATGGTGAGGTCTATTCCTTCTGCCCTTAAGCATCAGCTGGCCCCAGGACTTGAACCGACCAATGGAAAGTGGCCATAGTACTGTTGTGCGACTTTCAGGTATAGGCTAGCAACTTTGACTTTTATGTTCTTGGGATTGAGCCACCATGTTAAAAACTTGGTGAGTTATTACAGATAAGAAGAGAGAGAGAGAGAAATAGCACCATCCTCTCTACCTGACACACCTGACATGTGAGTGAATCATCTCAGATGGTCCAGACTCAGCTGAGCTTCCAGCTAAATGCAGCTGCATACGAAGCCAAGTCAACTCAATCTCTGCGGAGAGGACACATCCCCAGTAAGCCTGGCATAAATTGTGGACTTGGGAGCCAACAAATGGTAATTGCTTTTTAAAGCCCCACTAAAAGCTGGGGTGGCTAGATATACAACAATAGATAATTAAAATATCTACAGTGTACAACATACAGTCATTCTGAGGGGGAGCAGCATCCCTTACCCATCTGAAGACCCTGATGCTATCAACATCATGCCAATAGTTATCATTAAGTTAACATCTCAAATTGAACCAAAAATGCTCTTGCTCACCCTATGTCATTAAGTGATGTCTTTAAATCTGAATGAGTGTATTACAGATTGCTGGCTGTTCTGCTTAGCTGGTATCTCACACTGTACACTGTCGAAATTTGCTCTGAAATGCACATTTTCTAACCTGATTTCAAGTCCAGTGTTCATTATTCTGTCCCAAGTGTGTTCTGCTGGACACCTCTATTATGCTGATCCAAAAATGTGGGCTCATCTCATACAGTCTTTTAAGTTTCTAAGGAAATATACAATTATCTGTACTATGGACAATCCAAAAGGAAATACAGAAATCCTTATCCTTAACATATCTTCTGCCCCCATGACATTGTAAGTTCCAGTCTTGATGGCATTAACTATTTCCAAGTAAGGGTAAGTTTTTTCCCTAGATGTATGATCCCCTCCTAGAAACTCTGAGCTCCCTCAGTATCTTGCTGTATCCCAGCTTCAGGGCTAGAACCAGCCAGCAAACCTTTTCTGGGTGTCAGCATATACCCATGAAATATGAGTTAAGACGACATTTGATTATACTTGAGATCACTTCCTTCCTCTTCAGATGAAGCTTTCATCCTTAATAGTGGTCTGTAACATAGTGACCCACAAAGCGAGGGGACATGGGGAAGCCAGCACACCGGTTTTATGGGGTTGAAGCCCCATTTTGGTAGGACTGAAGAGACATACTCTTACAAACAGTTGGGGGAATCCTTCCATGTATACATACACAGAGAATCTGTTCTCTTTTCTCCCAACCCCCCCCTTTTTAAAAAATATGAATTGTGTTTCAAATAAAAAAGTTTTTTCTGTTTGTTCATAAAGTAGACAAACATATAGCTCTCCCATTTCCATTTGTAACCTGCTGAAATAGCATGGAACCATGCCTCTGTAATGACTAGACTTTTTTGAGAGAAAGCAGGAAGACAGGCACAAAAGGATAGTTTATGGGAATGAACCAAGGAGCTACAGCTTTGTATAATAATGGATTCTAAATAGATTAGGAGGGATTTGGAAGTTTGTCTGTGTGCTAAGCAAATGAAAGGGTATATTCTTGTCCATGTCCCTCTATTGCCCTTCTGACTAGGCAACAGTCTACATAACCTGCTTCCATAGTACAGTTGATTGGAAAACTGGCTGTCTCTTAAACCTCTTTCATATAGAGTATTTGAGAATCCTAGAGCAAAGCTGACTAGGAGCTTGGCTGCCATAACTGGAAGGTCATGTTGACGCTGGTCCTGGGGCTGCCGTTTCAGAGAATAATAGGCAGTGGAAGAAGTCCTGAAAAGATTAGAGTGAGCGGGGGGGGGGGGGGGAAGATAGTAAAAATTGAGTAAATATCTTGTGAAACACAAACATGCAATATCCTTGTAGCAGAAGTAGAGTCATGGCTGGACCTTAGAGCTGCCTGCATTTCTGCCCTTCATAAGACTGAATGCTGAGGCATTCTTGAGATTCCCTGTATGCACCTTCTTTGAAAGCCTCCCCATTTTCCTGAGGTTCTTTGATCAAGTCTCTGTTCCCTAAAACCAAAATTATATGACAGGCACAGTATCTGGGGCATTAAACATAATGCGTAAGGAATAATAACCCAAAAGAAAAACTCACGAATCACGAATCTGGTAAAACCTACCATGGAAGGAGATATAAATATGGATGTAGTCACCAAAAAAAAAAAAAAAAAAAAAAAAAAAAAAAAAAAAAAAAGTAAAGTTAGGTAGAAGAACTTTATTTGGAAGATGGAATAGGCAAAAATGAATCAAAACAAGATCTGGACATACTTTAAGAGAAATGAGAAAGGATAATGCAATGGGTAAAGACAGTTTAGGAGGGAGTGAAAATATTGCAAAGGAAGTGCCCGAGAAGGTTACGTGTTCATAGATCTTCTCCCTTACATATTCTTCAAATCCAACACTCTCACATCTCCTTCTTGTACAAAAATCACAGGAAAAGATAGCTTTTCTTTTTTGCAATATGTTTTGTATTAACCTTTCCTAATTAAAATTTGAACTTTTGTTTTATTTATAAGAGATACTTAAAATGTTATTGCTACAGTGTATACTACTTCCCCTCCTTAATAATTTGCAAGTAACATAATTCCTGAATATTTTTATGGAAAGGTCAGGGAGGCCACAGAGCACATCTAGCTGACAACACTGAGAGTTCTGCCTTTGAAAACATGTTCAGCAGTTTCCAAGTCCATCTATTTCTTGTTTATTTGGAACTTTATTTTGTGAACTGTAAATGCCACTTTTTATTTGTTGTCGTATTTATTTGCCTTCCCCTTGGGTCATAGTGGGGACTCAGTAAGGCTTACTTACACTGCTACTTAATTTTTATTGTGGTTCCTAACAGAAATCACCCTGAAAGGTTTGAATATGAAAAAAGAGTATCTTCATTTGGAGGTTTTGCTTAGTGTGGATCTAAAGGTCTTAATGCAAAAAGACTGCTTTGTAGGGGAGGTGCTTTACGGTTATTTGAAACAGTTCATCATTAGAAACCAGCAATTAGTAGTCCCTGACAGTAACACCATATGCACAGACTGAGGCAACAGGCTAATTCGTACACAAACACTGCCGCTGCCAGGCGTACTGATTCTCTTTGCCTCAGTGCTTCTCAATGTGGTCCAAGCCAGAGTTGCCTGCAGAGCTTTTTCAAATTACACGTGATATATATCTGTATGTATATGTGGGTGCACTCTTATCTTTACATATCCATTTGCATATACATCATACATGCACAGATTCATTTCTATGGGTAAGAAAGCTTCAGTGGATTGTGCTGATCAAATGTCTGTTGCAGTTACATCCATTCCTTATAAGAGAGGGTAAAGAAGCAGAGAAAGGAGGGTATGTATGCTCAGTCCCTCTCACTTATTTCTGTGCAGACCTCACCACTGCAGAAACTCACCATAAACTCCTGTGCCTGTGGGGTGGGCCCAGACATTTCAAGGCTAATACTGTATCACATAAGGACCTTGAAGGCATGCATTGTTGCAGGCATCTGCTAGTTCTGTAACCTAACTAGTGAAGAAGGGGCTCAGGACAACAAAATGAATCTTAATGTTTTCATGGGATGGGGATCGTTCTGGTAATATGGGTAGAACAATTGAAAGGAAATGTAGGCAAAGTGTATATTCTATATGCTTAGAGAAAATGCTAGTGGGTGACATCAAGGAAATAAAATCTGTACTTTTTGTGAGACAAAAAGGCTTGATTCTGGCTTTTCCACACCATTAAGGGACTCCCCAGAAGGCTCAGCTACAAGATGGGGGGTATGGGACTTGGAATTTGTTATAATGATAGGAAAAATATTTTCTTATGATAAGAAAATGACATTAAAGTAAAACAGCATTCTAGTGAAACAAATAGATTATCCTTCAGCTTTTTTCTGTAGTTAGGCACAGTTTTCTCTGCTCGAAAACTGGGGTCACAGTAGCATTACCGTCATTGATTTTTGGAGAGGATAAATAAGTTCAGAACTGTATAGTACTCGGAGTACTCCCAACGGCCAAGGTGCTGAATACATCTTAGCTATTAATACTAGTATTTTAATGGGTCTTGAGTAATATAATTTCTGATTTAAGGTTTGTGGTTTGAATTGTGTATTATCTGAGGATAGTTTAGGAGTTTAATATAGTACCTTGCCTTTCTTTCTGAAACAAGAGGTTATGTCCAGTTTCCAGTGGGCATAATGAAATACCCAGATACAATTACATTTTGTATTTGAGAAATCTAAGGTACAGAGTTTCCCAAGGAGGCATAGCTTCTGAAAGCAGAGTCAGGACTCAAACTCAGGTCTTCTGACAATTATAAAATAAGATAAACTATGATGAGTCCTAAAAAATGTGTCAGTAAATCTTAGTGTGATTCAGATGAAGAAATGGGGGATGTATTATTGGAAGCTGGGGTAAGGAAAGAGCATCTGCTTGGAATTCTGTTTATTTGCTTAAATTCCATCTGGATGTTTCCATAGATTGCACTGAATTAGTCAGCTTTATCGCTCTGGGGTCCCAAATGACCACAGAATGTGGCCCTATGGACTTTCCTTGTGAATCCAGTTAGAATTGGTTTTACGCTTTTCAGTTACATGATAAATCAGGCTCAAGCCTCACCCTCTATGTGAAAGGTGGTTGGGAATGAGTTCTAATTCAGAATAAGACCATTTGCACTGCTTGCAAGCAACCCATTTGTGACTCTGCGTTGGCTGCCAAACTAATTCTGAGTATTTCAGGGTATAACTTAGTGGACTTAAATCCTAGATCAGCCACATTTTACTAAAATCCTTTTGCCTCTTCTTTCAAAGGCAAATTACTTGGCAATTCCAGATTGTTACCCTGGATGCCTTTTTCCAAACACTAATCCTACATGCTCCATGCAGAAAAGAATTCTGTGATCATTCCAATTAGTAAAATGCTAGAACCTTGTGAATTCATAATGAACATCTCAGGACTAGGACTGGGGTTAGGAGAGTGAGGCCTTCATTTTGGGCCGAAAACTTTATTCGGTGACCAAAATTTCAGTAATAAGAACTAAAAATATTAAAGGTGATATTAATTAAAAATCAAATTTAATGAAGGAAACCCATGATGAATATAATATCAAAATTTCAAATGAAGTGCAGGATTCAACATTGCATTTCATGGTCTTTCTTTCCTCAACTCACCCTGGTTCCAATAAAATTTCATCTGTAAAAACAGCCAGCCAGCCCGTGGGCTGTAGTTTGCCAATTTTTAAAATTACATTAAAATATTTCTCTCAATTACTGAGTTTTTTTGGTGTCTGTTGGAATTTTGCTCCAGAGACAATTACCTCATCGCCTCACCATGGTTCCAATTTAGGTTCTGAGTAATCTTGTAATCAAGATGCCTAGTTAAGTAGTACTAACCCATGGTCGACCACACTAATTTGTTCATATAACAACACATTTTGCATAACAACTCATAAAACCCATCTTCAAAAAAAAGTCTTGGTGTGGAAAATTCCAGAGAATAAAGAATAATGGTGCCTCTTCATTTCATGCTCACAACAAGCATATGAAGTGGGCACTTTTATTATGATCCTCACCTAATGGATGAGAAAGATGAAGCAAGACATAATTTGCTCAGGATAAGAGAGCAAGTAAGTAAGATGCTGAGTTTCACACGCAGGCAGCACATCCCCTGGGTTCCTACAGGAAGTGGCCTGTGTTTAGCAGGAAGCAAGAATGAGAGCCCATGCAGTCACAGAGAAAGCCAAGAGCCATGGGATATGGGAAGAATGTTTCCTATGGTCATTCTGGTTCCTAGTTCTGTCCTACGTGAGGCAAGCTACATTCCTGTTCTTGGATTCCATGAGATCAATCCCCAGGTATCCTCTTTAAAAATTTGTATTATAAACTCTACTAACTAAGGCAGATTTCTGCTTGCTACCGAGAATTTTCAATTAAAAAAAAATGCCTTGGATTAAGATTGTTTCTTTCACTTTTATTTATTTATTTATTTTC
Source organism: Mustela nigripes (assembly GCF_022355385.1). Taxonomy (NCBI): domain Eukaryota; kingdom Metazoa; phylum Chordata; class Mammalia; order Carnivora; family Mustelidae; genus Mustela; species Mustela nigripes. The sequence continues at coordinate 42,697,359 of NC_081558.1, forward strand.
AAAGATTTTATTTATTTATTTGTAAGAGAGAGAGAGTGAGAGCGAACACAGGCAGACAGAGTGGAAGGCAGAGTCAGAGGGAGAAGCAGGCTCCCTGCGGAGCAAGGAGCCCGATGTGGGACTCGATCCCAGGACGCTGGGATCATGACCTGAGCCGAAGGCAGCTGCTTAACCAACTGAGCCAGCCAGGCGTCCCAGATTGTTTCTTTCAAAACTTTATTCTGACAATACCCATCTCTCTTACTTTGATAACTCCATTTTCATCATTTCAATGATCATTCTGTTATAATGTTTTAATGAAATGTTTATAATTTTGTTGATAGTTCATTTTATAACTACTCTTATTTTTAAAAAGAAATGTTTATATAGGCACTCAAAATGCTTCTTTAACCCCCTTAGCTGGACAGTAGTTCTATTGTACTAGTTTCCTATTCCCATGGTATCCAGTTGTGCTGTGTACACAGCTGTCACACAATCAATATTTTAGAAAGAATAAAATCCACATAATGGCCATTTTTATTTTTACCTGGATACAAGGCCAAACATCATCTCCAACACTTTTAATACATGGCCATATATTTTAAGCATAAAAAGATGTTCACTTTCTGTGCTGTTAACCCTGGAATAAACAAGTCTGAATTATGAGATGCTGTAATTCCTCACAGAGCCACTGATGACAATAGAAAACACGAGTGCAAAGCTCAAATGGTTTGTGTGCTCACCAGAAATTCAATTTGAAATTATGGCTCGATAATTCAACTTTCTCCCTATGAGATTGTTTTATTTTTAATGTTATATCCAACCTAGATTAGAGTACCAAGCACCTAATATACATAGGCAAAATCAAACAGGCCTTGGGGGGAAATAGTAAGTATTTGTAAATCCATTATAACTGAGTAGTATAGGAAATTATTTTGTTCATAATCTATGCAATGCTGTGAGTGTCAGCATTGGTGTTGGATGGCATTTCCTAAAGTTGTGCTTTGAGGCAAGTGATGGACATGGACTGAAAATACCAATGCATGTTTCCAAGCCTGCTTTGTGAATTTCTGTACCCTCAAGATTATCCACCTCCATAATAAGCATACTGGAGCCCACCCAGCAAAACACAGGATCTTAGAAAGAGGTACAGGTTATTCTAATGCAGATCTTAACAGGCATCACTGCGTGGCCCATGCTTGATAAAATACCTAAAATTACTACCCTGGGGGGCACCTGGGTGGCTCAGTGGGTTAAAGCCTCTGCTTTCGGCTCCGGTCATGATCCCAGAGTCTTGGGATCAAGCCCCGCATCGGGCTCTCTGCTCAGCAGGGCGCCTGCTTCCCCCCTCTCTCTGCCTGCCTCTCTGCCTACTTGTGATCTCTCTCTGTCAAATAAATAAATAAAATCTTAAAAAAAATTACTACACTGAGACTTAGAGCCTACAAAGAATTCTATTCTCTATTTCGATGTAGAGTCCCAGGTGAAGACTTAGCTGTCACTCTCTGATACCATCCTTAAAGGGTCAGAAATACATCCCTAAAGAGCCTAGCATACCTCCATAAATTTCTGATCCAAGAGCCTAGCATACCTCCATAAATTTCTGATCCCCCGTTTCCTCTTCTGTAAATTGGGAACGTCAATCTATATTTCTAAAGATTATTGGGAGGATTTAATCAGTCAATGTATTAAGGTGTATTGCCTGTGTTATATAATATTCCTGTTTTAATTTTTGTTATGGTTTTATGCCTAGAGTGTATCTCCGTATCATTAACTTAACCTAATTTTCCTTGAAACTATATTATGAAACTAATTAAAACTGATATCATCTTTGGGATAAACCAAAATATTCTTGGGTTTTTTATTTCTCACTATATAAGGAAGACTTGGTTCAAAAATTAGCCTTTTGAGTTTCTGAAGTTACATTTTACTTGTTGTGTACTACTGTCTGGCTAAGGAGGAATTTTGTTCTCCTCCGCCAGTGTTTTGTCTTGACTGAGATTTCCCAGGTCATGCTACACTTGTGTATCTCTCTGGAAATACGTTTTCTTTGGCATGACTACTGGAGCCCTCACTTTTCCTTCAAGATGGAATGTAAGCATCAGTCGGCTAATTGGAAAGACATTTTGGAATACCCTGCTATCTAACTAAGGAATGCCTGTCTTTTTTGTCTTATTTTCACTTTGTACTTTTCTGACCTTCCAACTAGAATATCCAAGTCCCTTTTGGGTTGTATCCTTTTATTCAATTTTGCATCTCTTAGTACAGGTCAATGCCTGGATCATACAGGGTGTTAAACATATTTTGAATGAATCAATGAAAAATGTGTAAGATATGTTTAAAAATTTAATATAGTACTTAATTTTTATAGTCAACTAGCTACTTCCTTCTTTAAAATAAAGATTTCATTATGTAGACATTCATCACTTAGTGACCCCACTTGCTAAGAAGATCCTGACTGCCTAAAATAATGAATATGAAACTCAGAGCTGTGGTGGAACTGTAGGCACTGGAAGGATCCAACTTAACCCTGTTATCAATAATAACAGTAACTATGGGAATGAAGTGTGAACAAAATCATTTAATATTGTCAATTTCTAAGAATAAGCAGATGACAAAACCCTTCTAGGTATTTATTGATTCTGTTTTGTTGTAAAGAATTCGGTTATGTTTCAAGCGGGTATGTTCCACAGTTATGGATATTGGCTAAATGTTATAATGACAGATAGCATGTGAATGGATTTGATACACATTCTTATTTCAACCAGTAGCTGTTCAGTTTATGTAAAATTATAGAAATTTTTCATCCATGTTAGGAAACTCTATCAAAGCAAAAAGATAACTATGAAATCTCAGAGTATGTGATGCACAAATATTTTCCTAGAATCCTTTCTATCAACTTTTCAAAGATATAGATCATTTTGCCCAGAACAAATTAAAAATGTAAAGACTATAAGCATTGGAAATTCTGATCCTGTGTGTAATGAAAAACATTATGTTAGATATTAACAGGATAGAGCAGCCTTGTATTTATTTATAATCTAATTTGTTATGTTTGCATAGACATAACCTATGCAAAAAAGTATATAATTAAAATGCTAAAATTGTGCTGGCTACATTTAACTCTAATGTTACTTAAAATGCATCCTTCTTGATCAAATATGAGAGTTTACCAAAATATAAAAAGAACCAACTGCAGCATCTTCTTTCTTGGGGTATTTTGAGCATGTGTTTATGATATTAATTATTGGAGACATCATGGACCAAATACCTAATAACTATCTATGCCAAATTCATAGGAATTAAAAAAAAACCAAAGAATCCAAAGATAAGGTGATAGCTTTGAATACAACACAGTTTGCCATTATTTGGACCTAACTGTGGTTTTTACTTATCTCTCCTATTATCTAATATTCTGCCAGTAACAACTTGAAATCATTTGGACCTTTAAGATATATAGAGAACACTTCTGCTATATCTACTTACCGAGCTAATTTGAGGAATACTTTTTATTCTGCATATATAATCAACTACTCAGTGATTCTAGAGAAATGTTATGATTGTACTTTAAAAGTTTGAGTATTTGAAATAAGAAAGTTACTGCCCAACAAAAGTATGGACCACAGATACTCAAAAGAGGAATATCAAACCTGAAATAAGATAGTTTGTGCTTCTTCATGAATCATAATCATAATCATTTAACTAAATTGGGGGTTCAGGAATTAAGTGTAATTCTGAAAGTTAGGGGCATGGAAGTAAGCTCTGAAGGATTTTCAAACATCCCCATGACCATGAATTTGTAGAATGGAAATGCATTTTTCATGAAAACAATACCCCAGTGAGTCAGACCCAGTGATGCTGATCTGTGAGGAAGAAGGTGCCCCATTTGGAATGCAGAACAACTTCCAGAGGGAAATTTAGTAATATCAGCAAATCCCCAGTCACAAATAAATAATTGTGGTTGAATATCTTGAAAGTGAAACCATCCCCCAGAACATTTCACTTCCCCATTGTCCATCTGCATTCCCCATCCAGCCCAAGTTACAAGATTTGGGTGTGAGCATTTTGAGAGCCCAGGGAGGTATTTACATGGTCTGTAGTTCATTGTAGCAAAACATTTTTGTGTTTCTCTAAAGATTATGTACACACAATCTTTAAGAGCATTTTAGAAAGAGCAGGAACCTCAAGCTCACATGTATTTTTCATTACTTTCCAGCTGCTATTTCTTAGATTGTCAGAATTGGGATAATAACCCGCAGACTATCACTTTGTGCTTTGCTGAAAGGGAGGATTGGGTTGCCACCAAATCCCTAATTGAGACCGAATTAGAATAAACGGTTGTTAAGCTCTCCAGCCTAATTGTGAATGGTGTGTATTTGACATTCACTAAGATATAAATTAAAATAAAAAGAGCATTTTCAGAGGCATTGGAGTAGCTTTGCATTAATGATGGCCCCCTCTGCACTGCTGACGGTTTGCATTATTCATAATGTCATTATCAGGACTATTCAGCGCTGAATGATTTGTTCGCCCAGAAATTGTACAGCCTGACCAGATAAGTAATATCTGTAGTTTGTATTTATTCTTATGACTGCTTACTCGGGTATGGCTCCTTTTATCTCTGTTGTGAGCTTACTTACTGCTGCTCAGCGGGATGTACCATCAGTGACATAAGTTTTATTCATTTATAGATGCAGAGCACTGCATCAAAGTATTAAATCCTGCAAATGTGGGGAAAACTCAAAGGCTTTAATCCTCGGACTGGCAGTCGTCATTGTACTGCTGCCATATGTCAGCACTGAAGTTAACTTTCGGGTTTGTGCGTTTATGGAAGGCATACAGCCCTGTGCCGCCTGCTTGTTTGTTTAAGATAGTGTCTTCCCCGCCACTGCAATAACTTTGCCATTCAAACCCCTTTCATTGGCACAGAAAGGAGTAACCAGAGTCACACAATGAAATGCCAACGTGTCCTTTCAGCAGTGATTGGTCTATTTTATAACTTCTTTCTTATTCTAATTAAACTAGCTTAGGAGAGGACTATGTTTTAGCATCTTGGGCTTCTGAATGACAAGAGAAGGCAGGGGAGAATCAGAGCATTTAGAAAGCTCTCTGCTGTGAAAGCAAGGTTTAAGGTCTAGAGGTTTTCTTTTTTCTTTTTTTTTTTTTTTCCCCCAGCAAAGAGATCATCTTTGAAATCTTCTCCATCAGCTCCCTTCTACACATACCAATTTCAGTTTTATAACACCCCTTGCTGTGCATCTCTTGGCAGGAAACTTGCCCATCTTGCAGAGTCTTGCATGAATAATTCATTTAAGTGTCATGCTGACTCTCAAAAGCCTGGATTACTGCTTTGGAGGAAATGTTTAATAGGATTCTTCCAAACAATACAAAATATAGCTCCGAGTTCCATGGGTCCTATCTCTTGAGGCCATTGAACCTGTGTCTAGCTGAACTGTAACCTTATAATGAAGGTTCGTATTATAAACTAGGGTCACTGGTTTACAGAGACATGATTCTTAAATACAGGGTTTGAGTTCAAGACATTGGCACAATAACTTTTTGTTAAACTTGGGGTTTTGGCCTCTCTTAGATGATACCAAAGTACCTCGGAGACCCAGGCAGATCAGCAACTGGGAGAAGGACTGAGTTGGATGCAGGCAAACAAGCCCTACAGTTGGCAGCCATTGTGATCACCCGCTGTTACTCACTGACCTGTTACTCACTGACCTTGTTCTTCAAACCGTAGCCCTGCTGTTAATCAAACCTGAATATTCAAAAATCTTCTTTAGACTCAAAAACTTAACCCTTGTAAGCCTGGTGATTTTACTGTATCTCTTCACCTGCATCTCCTCTTCCATTCTCCACAAGGCCTCCTTTGAAATCCCTTCAAATGCTTTATGTCCTAAAAATGTATTGCACAACCTAAAGGATGGATGACTTACATTTTAATTGATGTGGTTTTTGGGATACAGGTGAGGTTGGGTGGGGTGTGGTCCAGAGCCAACAGCCAGGAAAGAATTCTTGAGATGTCTTTGGTGCAGAATGGTGTGGGTTTTTTTTTTTTTTATTGTGTTCAGTTAGCCGGCACATAGTAGTGCATCATTAGTTTTTGATGTAATGTTCAACGATTTATTAGTGGTGTGTAACACCCATTGTTCATCACAACCCTCCTTAATACCCATCATCTGGCTGCACTGTCCGCCCACCCCCTCCCTTCTGTAACCCTCAGTTTGTTTCCCAGAATCCAGAGTCTCCTATGGTTTGTCTCCCTCTCTGATTTCTTCCCATTCAGCTTTCCCTCCCTTCCCCTATGGTCCTCCATGATGAGGGAGCACGAGGCTGGCTGAGGACAAAGCAAAAGCTGGCGCCTTGTACCCCACCCCGCCATCTGCTTCCCCTCAGTCCTATGTAGCATCCCTCAGGCAGCCCTGACTGCCATGAACAATAAGCAAATAGTTAACTTGCAGAGCTCACAATCCTGCTAGACAGGAGTCTCCCTTGGCTTGCAAATCTCCTAAATCTCACTAACAAAGACAATTGATAGCAGGATTGTGACATCCCACCAAAAAGTCTCCCAACTATCTTAATGTTAATGGCTGATCTGAAGACAACATTGATCAAACCGCAAGGCCTGCTAGCTGCAAGGCCTGCAAGGGCAAGGCCTCCCATAGGCCTGATATCCTGGCACCTTGTAGGCCCTCCTTAGCATATGAAAACTCCCCTTGAAACCTCCCTTCTCCTCACCTTCCCCCAACCGCAAGGTATATAACATGCCTACCCTCACAACCGGGGCAGCAGCTCTTCCTGCCCACGGGTCCTGTCCCCGTGTTTTAATAAACCACCATTTTGCACCAAAGATGTCTCAAGAATTCTTTCTTGGTCATCGGCTCTGGACCTCAGCCCACCGAACCTCACCTAGGTTCTAGAACTTTATCACTCCATGATCTTCCTTATGTTCCAGATATGAGTGAAACCATTTGATAATTGTCTTTCTCTGCTTGACTTATTTCACTTAACATAATCCCCTCCAGTTCCATTCATGTTGATGCAAATCGTAGGTATTCATCCCTTCTGATGGCTTAGTAATATTTCATTGCATATATGAGCCACATCTTCTTTATCCATTCATCTGTTGAAGGGGATCTCATCTTCTTCCATAGTTTAGCTATCGAGGACATTGCTGCTATGACCATTGGGTGCATGTGGCCCTTCTTTTTACTCTATCTGTATATTTGGGGTAAATACCTAGTGATGCAATTGCTTGTTTGTAGGGTAGCTCTATTATTAATGTCTTGAAGAACCTCCATACTGTTTTCCAGAGTGGCTATACCAGCTTGCATTTCCATCAACAGTATAAGAGGGTTCCCCCTTTCCCACATCTTCACCAATGTTTGTTGTTTCTGTCTTGTTAATTTTTGCCATTCTAACTGCTGGAAGGTGGTATTTCATTGTGGTTTTGATTTATATTTCCCTGATACCTAGAGATGTTGAACATGTTTTCATGTGTATGTTAGCCATTTGCATGTTGTCTTTGGAGAAGTGTCTGTTCATGTCTTCTGCGCATTTATTGATTGGATTATTTGTTTTTGGGGTGCTGAGTTTGAAAAGTTCTTTATAGGTCTTGGATATTAGCCCTTTATCTGAAATGTACTTTCCAAGAGGTCGCTGTGGCCAATGTCAAAGAGGTTACTGCCTATGTTCTCCTCTAGGATTTTGATGAATTCCTGTCTTACATCGAGGTCTTTCACCCATTTTGGGTTTATCTTTGTGTATGGTATAAGAGAATGGTCCAGTTTCATTCTTTTGCATGTGGCTGTCCAATTTTCCCAGCACTATTATTGAAGAGACTGTCTTTTTTCTGCTGGATATTCTTTTCTGACTTGTTGAAGATTAGTTGACCATAGAGTTGATGGTTCATTCCTGGGGTCTCTATTCTGTTTCACTGATCCATGTGTGTTTTTGTGCCAATACCCTGATGCCTTGATGATCACAGCTTTGTAACAAAGCTTGAAGTCAGGCATTGTGATGCCCCCAGCTTTGGTTTTCTTTTTCAACAATTAGCTGGCAATTTGAGGGAAAAACTGAGAGCTCTTTCTTTAAGGTCAGGAACACAACAGGGATGCCCACTCTCACCACTTTTGTTCAACATAGTACTAGAAGTCCTAGCCTCAGCAATCAGACAACAAAAAGAAATAAAAGATGTCCAAACTGGCAAAGAAGTCAAACACTCTTCACAGATGACATGATATTTTATGTGGAAAACCCAAAAGACTCCACACTCAAATTATTAGAACTCATACAGCAATTCAGCAACATGGCAGGATACAAAATCAATGCACAGAAATCAGTTGTATTTCTATACACTAACAATGTGGCTGAAGAAAGAGAAGTAAGGAATTGATTTCATTTACAATAGCACTAAAAACCATAAGATATCTAGCAATGAACCTAACCAAAGAGGTAAAGGGTCTATACTCTAGAACAGTTATGAAAGAAATTGAAGAAGACAGAAAGAGATAGAAATGTATTCCATGCTCATGAACTGGAAGAATAAACATTGTGAAAATTGTCTACACTGCCCAGAGCAATCTACACTTTCAATGCAGTCCTTATCAAAATACCATCATTTCCACAGAGTTGGAACAAACAATCCTAAAATTTGTATGGAACCAAAAAGGTGGTTTTATTAAAGCACAGGGACAGAACCTGTGGGCAGAAAGAGCTGCACAGAGGTTGTGAGGAGCAATTCATTATATACTATGGGGTTGGGGGAGGTGAGGAAATAAGGAGGTATTCAAAAGAACTTTCATATGCTAAAGAGAACCTACAACATACCATGGAGACCTAGGTAGCCATTGTCAAGTTAAGGCTGTTTTTCCCTCTAGTAAAGCATTAACATTAAGATAGTTGAAGGCTTCCAGGAAAGAATGTCATACTTGTCCCACCCAGGAGTGCTGGGAAGGGGGAGGTGGCAGGGTGTCCCCTTGTGCTTTGCCCTTAGCTAGCCGTGTACTCCCTCTTCATTTCTATTGAGGCTTGTTTTTAGTTAATGACTTTGAGAATGACACAAGTAATAGTTGGTTACTATAGAAAAACAAAATAAAGGCACAAGAAAGGAGAAAATTTTAAATGATAACTGCCAATAACATCTTGACATTGTAATATGTTAATCCACATTCACATTTTGTATCTATATATTGATCTACCTAGAGGTCTGTAGATCCATGTATCCACGTATATAACTTTACAAAGATGAAATGATCCACAGCAGAATTTCAAACAGTAGGGGAATTCCAGGGGAATGTCTTTTTCATAGGTGTGTGCTATCTGGATCAGTGGGTTTTAGACTGTCTCACAGAGCCCTGATTATTAGTTGAAGGGTTTTTAGTTGGATATTTCCCCTCCCCTTCCAGAACTATGATAACTTTTTCTCCTCTTCTGTGCCTCTGGATGTTAATCTGAATGGATTCTGTTAAGAGTCACCTTTACCCTCTGGCTTCCCATTGGGTTCACCCAGTGAGAGAATCAGCAGGAGCTCCTCGGAAGGGAAAATAGTAAGATTAGGATATTTATTCTCCCCATTTCCTCTCTTCAGAGGGAGAGTTAATAGCACAAACCTCCTTCAGCTTCTTGGGTTTTAGTAACCAACACTTTCCCTCTCTCCTTCAGGCCTAAGGGTAATGGTAACTTCTCAATTTAGTCATCGTTGCTGCAAAGCAGACCATCCCCGAACACAGTGATTTAAAAGTACAGTTATGTATTTGCTACTAGATTCTGCAATATTTGCAAGGCTTGGTATTTCCAATGAACATTTAATGAGGCTGGTTCTGCAGGTGCTGAAACATGTGTAGAACAGAAACAGCTGCTTCCTGGGTGAAAAATAGCTAAGGTGATGGGCACAAGAACGGGAGGCCCAGAGCATGCAAGTAAGAAAGAGCAAGTCCCTTTTTTCCTCTTCAAGCCTCTCATTACTCTGTATTGTCCCTGTAGGAAAAGCCTAACAGTGAGCCTCTTTCAAAGATGAAAAACGGTTTGCAGAGTTCTAGCTTCAGCAGTGCAAAGCCAAGCAGACATAGATGGGTTTGGGCAACAGCTTAGTAACTGGCAAAAATCATTTCTTGTAAAAATTAATGCCTATATTAGTTAGTTATTTCTACATAAAAATAACTCCAAAACTTAACAACAACAGAAAACCTCAAACATATATTATTAGCTCATTTATTGTGAGTAGGAATCCAGGTGTAACTTAGCCTGTTACACCTGCCTTGGCATCTCTCACTGGGCTGCAATTCAGATGGCAACTCTGGCTACAGTCAGGCTCACCAGGCAGGTCAGCTTCCAGGCTGTTCTCATGGCCATTGAGAAGACCCCCTTCCAAACTCACTCACATGAGTGCTGGAAGACGTCATTTCCTTGCTGGCTCTTGGATGAAGACTGTCTGGTTGAAGACTTCCCACTGGGGATGCATTTCTATGCTGGTATCTCTAGTCTTGATGGGAATGTAGTTCCAGGTAGTAGACATCTGATACAGACAACTGGTATGCCAGTTCTACCCTCTTTGCTCTAGTACCTGCCAAAAAAATGACCAAACCAAAGCTCACTGAAGCTCAGCAATGACAGGCTGGCTCCTTTTAAGTTGGATCATGAGTAAAGGAAAAAGGGATAAGAATGCAGACAACTCATTGCAGTGTCGACAATGGCATGGCAATGTCCTGACTGTCCTTCCTAACACCTTCACAGCCTCCAGAAATCCCGTGGCTACTACTAGGTTCAGTGAACAACATCTTTTGTCCAACTCACTCTTAGAGAAAGCTTTCTAATAGATTCATTTTTTTAAAAGTTAGTATTTTTCAGTATTTGTGCTCCTTAAAAACCCTGAATTAATAAACTAGAGCATAACTTTATTTTTTTACATTTTTCTCCAATCTGGGATTAATTACTACTGGGGCAGAGAAATTCATTACAACAAGGCTTTTTTTTGTTGTTGTTGTTCCCCTTTGAGAATTTCATCATCCCCTATAGATTGTTTTACATCTCTTAGAGTATATGTAATATTAATACAGAAATCTTTAATTAAGACTATTCAATTCTTGGTAAACCATGTAAATTGTTTTCTGTACTCATCTTAGGAGAGTAAATCCAGTTTTTAAATATTTAGAGAAAAATGGCCTAAATTCTTATTTATTGGTAACTTTTTGCATCTATTATACAATAGGAGTATAATGTAGCTTAGTCTCTGTGTTGTGTATATACACACTATATACATGTTTGTATCTATATGTTATATAGGTATCTGTTCTCTCTATGTTCTTTTTAAAAAAGATTTTATTTATTTAAAAATATTTTATTTATTTATTTATTTAGATTTATTTAGAGACAGCATAAGCAGGGGGAGGGGCAAAGGGAGAAGCAGACTCCCCGCTGAGCAGGGAGATGAATGTCCGGCTCAATCCCAGGATCCTGAGATCATTACCTAAGCCAAAGGCAGATGCTTAACCAACTGAGCCACCCAGGTGCCCCTATATATTATTTCTATTTATATATCTATCTATGTATCTATTTATTCACCCATCCATCCATCATCCACCTATATATCTCATTTCTGTGATGCTGATAGCTAGATAGCTCAGGACTTTCTGTTGAGCATTCTTAGTTTGGGCTGCTATAACAAATAACCATTGACTAAGTGGCTTATAAACAACAGAAATTTATTCTCATATTTTTGGAGGCTGGAAGTCTGGGATCAGGGTGCTAGCATGGTTGAGTTCTGGTGAGAGCTCTCTTCCACATTGTAGCCAATTGTCTTAAAGCCGTGTCTTTACATGGCAGAAGGAGAACTAGTTACCTCTCTGCCCTCTTCTTAAAAGGACACTAATGCCATTCATGAAGGCTTTGTCCTCATGACTTGATTGTCTCCCAAATGCCCTGCATACAAATACTGTTGCTTTGAGATTAGGCTTTCAACATATGAACTGTGGAGGGAGACACAAACATTCTGCCCATTACACATTTTCTTAAGCTTTCTTACTTAGTAATTTCTATAATAGGGAGCAATATGAGTTTTGACTTCTTTGGCAGGCTTTCAGGTTCTTCCATAAACAGCCTTTTCATTCTGCCAAAATTTAGATAAAAAGAAGATAGAGAAAAATCGCATTTATTGAGAATTTACTATGTACAAGCCCACTGAGCTTGTCAAAGTTATGTCATACGATTTTTGCCATAATCTACTTATAGAGATAATATTGTTATTTCTCATGTAAAATTCACAAAAAATGACATATAAAACTCATCCAAAGATGCACAGAAAATAAATGAGGTAAGCAGGATTTGAAACTAAAAAACCCTCCAGAAGGTTTAAATTCTGTGTCCCCACCCACACTGGTACCATTCCTAGCCCACTGGCGTCTCCATGTTTATTAGGAAGAGATGCCTCCTCCATGGGGACAAATCCTCATAGATAACCATCTAGGCAGAAGATTTAGCTTTCATGTGAGTTAGAGAAAGTTACGTCTTCTCGGGATAGGTGCAACTCTGAGCCAGATCACACATCTTGGAGAAGAGAGCATGGGTTTGATTTTCACCTCCATTCACATCCATGGTTGGGTCTCTCTTACATGGTTACAACCTGTAGAACTGAGTCGGATGATTTTCTTCAACACCACCTCTGCCAAAAGAGATTCTTATTTAAGATCTCTCCTTTATTCAGATTCCAGCTTTAAGAAGAACTGCATACCTTTATGTCCTAATGTTTTTTCCCTCATCTTTCTCTTAAGTTGCTGCATAAGAAATTATTCTAAAACTTAGAGCCTAAAATAACAAAATTATCTCACACAGAGTCTGAGGGTGAGCATCCAGCGGCAGCTTAGCTGGGTGGTTCTGGCTTATCATCTCCCATGAGGGTGTAATCAAGCTCTTAGGGTGTCAGCCTTCTGAAGTTTTACTCAGGCTGGAGGATCGGCCTCTCATCCTGCTCAGATGGCTACTGCCACTGGCTTAGCAGGGGCCCAGTTCCCACTGCAGGGGCCTTTCCATGGGGCTACTTATAACATGGGTTTCCCCAGAATGAGTGACAAATGCCAAGAAGGACGAAAGCAACCAAGATGGAAGCTTCAGTGACTTTTATAATGTAACCTCAGAAAGAATTTACATGCCATCCCTTCTGCTGTATTATTTCTTTTGGTCACACAGACCAATCCTGGTAAAAAGTATGAATCCTTGGGGGTCATGTTAGACCACAGCTATCACATATAACTAAGACTTATGGTCTCATTATAGGTGCCAAAAATTAATGAGATTAAAATGGCTGAAATTCAGTTAATCCTCAGTGGTACGTGTATTGACTGGCATCTATTTTGAACAAATGTGTGTCTGTTCTGATTTTTCTGTTTGTGCCCAACCAGTTAAATATTCTGAACATCAATCCTGGCATTAGGTATTATTATTATCCTCATTTTACAGATGTTAAATGTGAAGTTGTTAGACCTCAATTTCTTTCTTTTTTTTTTTTAATATTTTATTTATTTATTTGACAGAGGTCACAAGTAGGCAAGAGAGGCAGGCAGGGAGAGAGAGGAGGAAGCAGGCTCTCCGCGGAGCAGAGAGCCTGATGCGGGGCTCGATCCCAGGACCCTGGGATCATGAACTGAGTTGAAAGCAGAGGCTTTAACCCACTGAGCCACCCAGGTGCCCCTAGACCTCAATTTCTTCCTCACACAGATGCTGTAACTGGGCTTAGAACCCCAAAACTTTCAGTTACCATTACCTCTGGTACATTCAATTCTAACTTCAATTCATCACTTCTGGAAGTAAGTTGGCACCACACCAATATCAAACATGTTTCTACACGGTTAAGTTTCAGTAACATAAAATATAAAAGGCCCTTTTAAAGCTAACTTGGTTTTAAAAACCCCTAAAAAGAGATTTTGTCATTAGATAGGTCAGAGGCTCATTTCACCCTTATGTTCAAAGGGCAGAGCCCACGCTTCAGATAAAGAGCTTATCTTTTTTTTGAAGAAGACGTTTTACATTATTATTTTCCTTCTGGCTTATATAACATTTGTATTTAAGTGTTAAGGGAATAACCCTGTCACCAGATATTTACCTTGTGAATGTGAGTTCCATAGGAGTGCACTGAGGGTGACGGGGGTTGGAAAGTTCCATACATTTGTATACCCCACCAAGAGCAAAAAGACTCTGTTCTATGTATTAAAATTGTCAGTTAGAACTGGTTGATAGAAAAAAAAAAATGGCAACTGGGCTGAAACTTTCTATTTTCAAACAGATACGAATAAATATGTAAGTGCCACCTGAAGGCTGGGGTTTAGGTTTATAAAAAGTGGTAAATAACAACAAATATACTGTATAAAAAATAATTAGTGAATGTTATTTATTTTTAAAATATGAACATATGCTTAAGAAGAACAAATGAAATTTACTAATAGCAACCCTTTTATCTCGCCTCTGATTCAGGCAACACGTACAAAGGCCAGGAGAAACTGAAGCTGAAGCAGTTACCTGGAGATGGGCTCAGGACGAACCCCAACACTTCACTCTTGTCTGTTAGAGTGAAATACATCCAGCACCCCAGTACATCAGGGGGTCTTTGGCTCTAGAGTAACGCGAATTAAGACAAAACCTATTTGGTTTGCATAAGCTTTGAATTTATTATTAACTGTGTGGCGTCCCTCCAGCTATGGAAGTAAAGCTCTGTCCAGGGCCAGGTCTGACTAAGAAAAATAGGTTCTCACATAACTTTAATAAGCTCACACATTTTAATATCATCTCAAATCCGCTTTCATTTTTTCCATTTCCTACCTAATAACCACTCCCATACTAAGAAGCATGGGACTTGGGGGCCAAAACCTTCCTCTTCTTTTCGGGAGAAATTTTATCTTACTCAATTAGGCCATAAATAACACCATGGCCCCTGCCATATGTCTAAAAGCCTAAACAAATATCCATTTTATTTTTCACATTTCCACTTGTGCCTTTCTTTCAGTGCTTTTCCTGGATGCATGGTCCAAGACTTACTGATTCACAGTATGCTAATTCAATTATTTGTGAAGGAAAATAGCAAAGGAATGGCATTGTGGAGATGTCTGGCCTCTCAAAATCATGTCCCCTTGAGAAGCTCATGTTAGCAGTGTAGAAGCTGATGGGGTGTCTGGGTGGCTCAGTTGGTTGGGCATCTGACTTGCTATCAGCTCAGGTCATGATCTCAGAGCCATGAGACTGAGCCCTGTGGCAGGTGCTCAGTGTGGGGCCTGCTTGTCCCTTTCCCTCTGCCCCTCTCCAACCCTCATGCGTGTGCTTGCTCTCTCTTTCTCAAATATATATATATATATATATATATATATATATATATGTATATATACACATTTTTTTTAAAGGAAGAAGTGTAGAAGCTGAAGCTTTCTGTCTGAATTTCACTTCAATTAAATTTAAACGTACACACCCCTCTGATTATTATCACATCACATGATTAATTTGCCCTGTGCTACTGTTTCTAGATCTGTGCTTCCCACATCACTTTTGTCTTCACATTGCATTCCCTGTAGTCTCTGTGAACAAGCTCTCAGTCAAAATTTTACTCTACTCTTGGAAGTGTGGCATTCCTCAACTAAGTTTATAAAACTAGAACTATTTCACTCAAGCTTTAGAAATCAGTATCTTCTTGATATCAGTGGTTTAAGACTAATGTGTTCTCAGAATGAAGAAAAAATGGGAAGGGAGGTTTGCAGATTTTAATACCTTTACCTTTGCTTCTTCTAATGAAGATTTAAGAAGGTATGCTACTTAATGAGACAGTTGTCTGTTGACTTGACTTGTACGAGTTATCTTCTGGATAACACATAAAACTGACCACTCTAGAGTAAAGAGGAGGTTGTTCTGTTCTTTATATTTAAGTCAGCTTATGACATTAAGGAAAAAAAATGAATTTATGTACCACAAATGGAAGAACTCTGATATAAATGTATTTTCTGTTTAAATTTTTATTGTCTTTATGGCAACTGAATCAACTCTGTCTCTTGTCTCTTTTAAAGCAAATGGGTTTGATTTTCTCCCCCAGCATCAGTTGCTAGTAGCCACCAATCATGCTGTAACAAGGATTTTGACTATGTCAAGTTAGTGGAAAGATTATCATGACCAACTACTGACATCCATCATGAATTTGAGAGGGAGGGTGGTCACTTGTGTTTATAAAACATGTTGCATTCCTGGTATATATAAAGGTAAGAGCCAAATGACTCAACTTTGCTATTATTTAACTTCCTTGCTCTAGGGGAATGTTTCCAGTACTTCTAGAATTAGAGCCGTGAATGATGGGGTTTGGAAATGCAAACTTCTAAGAAGTTTCCCAAGTGATCCCAATGAAGAGCCAGGTTTGAGAAACATTGTTTTAAGGCCCAGATTTAATATCAAACATCTTTTGTGGCTCCAAGTGGTGAGCAGCGAGTGTGTTCGTGTATGAGATGGGTGGACGGAGGTGGTAAGGGAGCTAACCAAATTCTTGTTCCACAGAGGCAAAGGATGACTTTTGTCCTTCGCAGTTTTTGTTTTGTTTTGTTTTTATTTTGTTTACTTGAATGTGCATGTTTTTATTAGCTTGGAGATAAATTTGGGAAAATAAAAGGGAGGCACAGACTTGTCAGGAAAAGAAGAATGAGATAGAATATAATCTCCATCAAGGTTTTAGGGGCCTCTTGTTTCTAATTTGGAATGGTTCACCTGCCTTATAGAAAGTGGGAGTGGAGAACTGTGGCAATTATTTTGGAAATTCACTGAATTACCTGATGATTATTTCAGTTTCCATTTCAATCAGACTGTAGAGACCTAACCATAATTTACTTCCTGGTTGAGTGATCCTAACGATACTTGCGCTGTTCTCTTTTAATAAGGTACAATTTTATCATCGACCACAGCATCTTATAAAAAATACATAAAATGCCTTACCTTTTCCCATACACTTAAAGTTTCTTTGCTTCTAAAACCATGGAACAATGAATATCTAAATTTTTTCAGGAACATGTTTGTACATCTATCTTTCTGTTCTCTCTCCTCTCTTACACACATACACTATGTAGCTATTTATGTTAATGCATTCTAATAAAGGAAAACTTTAAAAAAGTCCACAGAAATTAAAGTTTCTTAGTATGAACCATGATCTAATGATTAAAAATAACAATGTTTTGTAACATGCAAAATTGTAACATATTGCAAAAGATAATTGAAATTCCTGCATATGCCTGGGATATTAATATTTTTCCCTGCTTTTTTGTAATTAGATTGATGTGAGTATTTAAAAATCTGCTCCCCACATGTGCTTAAGGATGCCAGGTTTTTCCTGAGTCATTTTGCCAATTCAGATGCTGTGTTTGAATGTGTCTTCTATTTCAGTGGTAGTATATACACGTGATATTTTAACATCACTGGAATGCACTGGTATGCTGGGAATATCAGCACAGATGTAAAAACACACTATCATTAAGAGATGATTGACAGCAGTGATCTTTATAATATGATCTGATTTATGTCCTCATTTATCATTTATCTGCCCAAACTGAGAGGCTTCTGGAAAGTTTTGTGATGCTGCTATATACTAAATGTTTGTGTTCCCTCCCCACCAATTTTATATGTTAAAATTTAATGCTAATGTGATGATATATGGAAATAGGGACTTTGGAAGGTGCTTGAATCATGAGATGGAGTCTTTATGAACAGGATCAGTGCCCTCAAGAAAGAAGCTTCAGAGAGTTCCTTCTCCCCTTCCTCCGTCTGAGGACACAGCAACCAGATGGCCATTTATGAGCCAAGAAGTGGGCCTCCACCAGTTACTGAATCTGCTGGTGCCCTGATGTTGAACTTCTCAGCCTCCAATGCTGTAAAAAATAAATTTCAGTTGTTTAGCCTACTCAGTCCGTGGTATTGTGGCACAGCAGCTAGAACAGATGAAGACAAATATAGACCTTATTTTAGGCCAGTTATCTAGAAGCAGAATCTGACCCAGATCTGGATGCACTTGACTTATTGAAGGAGTGTGCTCAGGAGGAAAGGACTGAAGGAAACAAGACAGGAAGAAGATCAGCAAGAGTTGCTCTACTTTGAGGTGAAAAGGTCAGCATTTCCTAACCCTAGTTTATTATTTTGTTAGAACTGTCTTGTCAAAATAGCACAAATTGGGGGGCTTAAATGACGGAAGTATACTGTCTCACAGTTCTGGAGGCTGTAAGTCCATAATCAAGGAGCAGCAGGGTTGATTTTCTCCAAGGGCCACAGGGAAGGCTCTGTTCCAGACTCTCTCTGGCTTGCAGATGACCACCATCTTGCTGCCTCTTCACATGGTCCTATCTTTTTGCATTAGAGTCATTGGAACCTCTTTTTTTCTGTCTAAATATCCTCTTCTTATAAGGACACCCATCAGATTGGGTTTGAGCCCACCCTAAGGGCCTCATTTTATTAATCACTCTAAACACAGGAGCTGTCTCCAAATACAGTAAATTCTGAGATACTAGGAGTCACATATGCCTGTGCGTGGGGGCACAATTCAGCTCATAACATCCACCAATCTGTCATTCAGTGGCTGTAGGCCACCTCTGTGGGGAGGGTCTGAGTAACCTTCCAGGTGTCTCTAGAAAAAGCACTTTGAACAGCTAGGGCATGGATAGATATACTGGCTAGGAAAGGGAATTTAGGCAGAGTACCTTATAGTGTCCATTGCAGAAATTATAAAAAAAGAAAAAAAAAAAGCTAGTATTTCCTGAGCCTTACTAATGTATTTCATCAAATTTAGGACCCCACTGATTGTAAAATGCACTATTATTTTAAGTACTATAAAGAAAGAAAAAAATGACTAAGATGGGGATCTAATAGGAAACCTCCACATAAAACTAGGACACCCAAGAGCTAAATCCTTCGTGTCAGAACAAATGAGTAATAAAATCACCGTGCAGAAAAGAGCAATAAGGAACTTTCATGTTTCGACCTTGGCACAGGATAGAAGGAAGAAAAAGACAACTCCCCTAAGAATTAGGATGACAAGCTTTTATTAACATGGATTTCTGATATGTATTCTCATTATAAGAGAAGTTCAAAAACCTTAAGTAGATAATTTAAAGTGCTGTCAGGTACATGGTACTCCACATAACAGGCAGAAACAAATACAAATCTGGCTGAAAGTGAAGAAAGATGCCTCTGATGAAAAAGCATTTCCTTCAGAAATGTGAAATAATGAGAATAACAGATAATGATATTAATAAAATAGATAATAATTAATGATAAAGACAGATAAAATTTGGTATGCTACCAAGCTTGTTCTCTAGGTGTTGGCAGATAATAGAATGTGGCCCGAATCTGGCTGCCTGTGTTTTTGTAAATAAAGTTTTACTGGAATATAGTCTAGACATTATGTGGCAGCTTTTGTGCAGAGTTGAATTTGTGCAACAAAATAGGACCTCAACAGACAATTCGTAACACGAATGAGTAAATATAGCTAAGAAGGGGCAGAAGCAGAATTTGAACCTAGTCATTCTGAATCTGAATCCTATTATCTCTTGGAAACTACTTTAAAATTTACATGAATAGAGACTCCCTTAACCTTTCCACTTAACTAACTTGCCAGAACAATTCATACCATCTCCTTTGATAAAAATATGCTGACTCATGCCTCTAATAGATGATGTTCAAGTACTTTTGTCCCAGCAGCTGAGGTGGATGATTCTACTTGAATCAGTATTTTAATTAACTGGTCTACTGCAGTCTTGATTACATTGGGGAAGTGGTTATCCAGATACCGAACTTGGTGTAAGTTAATGGAGGATATAAAGACAGAAAATGTTTTTCCTTGACAAAATATCCATTTGTTTCCTAACATACACGGGAAAGTTATTAATTTTGTTAACAATTAAATTTAAAAATTTTTAAAAAACAAATTATTTGTAAGTCCTAGCTTTTGAATTTATTACCTGGTATAATTAAAATCATTAGAAAATTATTTTAATTTTTTAGTTTGGGGCACCTGGGTGGCTTAGTGGATAAAGCAGCTGTCTTTGGCTCAGGTCATGATCCTGGGGTCCTGGGATTGTGCCCTGTGTCATGTTACCTGTTAAGTGGGGAGTCAACTTCTCCTTATTCCCCTCTGCTTCTTTCTACTCCCACCCCAAGAAATAAATAAAATCTTTAAAACAAATGAAGTATTTATGTATATATTTATAAATATTCCTATAAAATATTTCATGTAAATGCTTTTTAAAAGAATTATTTTTAAATGGGAAAATTAGAGAAAATAATACTAGGAAATGCTAAGAAAATAATAGGAAAAAAGAAATGATTTTTTAAAATTATTAAAACTTTTCTTTTAATGTAAGTAGGCTAGTGCTAACCCACTGGTGATATTAGCAAGAAGGCATGTCTGTTCTCAAGAGAAGCTTACTGTACAGTGGGAGATCCTGGGTTGAACTCAGTCAGTTCTGGCTCCAGAATTCTGGCTTTTAAGCACTGTATTCTATTTGCCTTTTCCTGGGAAATGCCATTCTGCATAAAGGTCTATATAATGTGCTTAAGGAGCTTTCTGATTAGAGCAGAAAGAAGACATTTGAAATGAATTTTGACAACTGCCTTTGGCTCAGGTCATGATCCTGGAGTCCTGGGATCGAGGGCTGCTTCAGGCTCCCTGCTCGGTGGGGAGCCTTCTTCTCCCTCTGACCCTCCCTGCTCTCGTGCTGTCTCTCAAATATATAAATAAAATCTTAAAAAGGAAAAAAAAAAAAAGAAAAAGAAACAACAAAAAAAAGAATTTTGAATGGCTCATGGGAGCTCAGCAAGAGAACAAAGCAGAGAAGGGAAGGTGGGTAGGTCAGATGAAAACCTAGTACAAAGGCCAGAGGCATGAAACCTCTTAAGTTCAGAGAGTTTAAAGTGGTCCAGGGCTAGTAGAGATGGCATGTCTCTTGGGTTATGGTGAAGGATGAAGCCAGGAAAAACTGCATACGAAGTCTGGAGTGGGAAGAGGTTTAAAAGTCAAGGTTGGCCTTCAGCCAATGAGCAGTGGCGAACCACTGAAGACTTTAAACAATGGAATAAGGAGGGGAGCGCCTAGGTGGCTCAGTGGGTTAAGCCTCTGCCTTCGCCTCAGGTCATGATCCCAGGGTCCTGGGATTGAGTCCCACATCGGGCTCTCTGCTCAGCAGGGAGCCTGCTTCCTCCCTCTCTCTCTTCCTGCCTCTCTGCCTACTTGTGATCTCTCTCTCTCTTTCTGTCAAATAAATAAATAAAATATTTAAAAAAACAAAAAACAAAAAACAATGGAATAAGGAAGTCATATTTTCATTATCGAACAGTCATCTGTTATAACTGAACAGCCGAAAATGACCTTGTATGGGAAAGGAAGGGGTCTCTCTGAACCTTCCTTATCCATGTTCTTTTCTGATTTCTCCACCAGTCCTTGGTGTCTTCCCCTCACTCTCTATGTGCAAACTCATTGATTTCCGTGACACACAAAGCGCTATAAGCAAATGTGGTCCCTCTTCTGAACAGCAGTCTTATGCTACACACTAACAGCAGCTTGGAGCAGAGGAATCTCAAACTCTACATATCCAAACATGACTCATCATCTTCCAACCCATATCGTGATCTCAAATCAGTAACTGGCCTTACTATTACATCAAATAGGCAAACCAGGAAATCAGAAGTTTTCCTCTATTCCTCTCTTCTTTCCTTTTTTATTGTGGCAAGGACACTTAACACAAGATCTCCCCTCTTAAACTTTATAGGCCCAATGTCGTATGGCACTTCACTAGAGTTTACTCATCTTATTACAACTAAAGCACTCCACCTGCAGAACAGCAATTTCCTGTTTTCCCCTCTTCCTGGCCCCTGGCAAGCACCACTCTCCTGTTTCTGAGTCTGATTATTTTAAATACCCCATATAAGTGGAATCATACAATCTTTGTCCTCTGTCTAAATTCTTCTCTTTCTATCATTACTTCCTCCCTTTATCCTTCAATTTCAAGCAGATACTTGAGTTCTGTTACCTCAAATTATTGGTGGGTCCTCATTAGCTCTCTCCAGAGAGTGCCCTGGTCATCTCCGAGTAGAATAGGTCTCTCTTTGTGTCTAATCTTGCCTCCTTTCCTATTTTCCACACCTGATACACCATTCAAAAATATCACACTGCCTCTTTTTAAAAAAAAAAAAAAAGATTTTTATTTGTTTATTTGATAGACAGAGAGAGATCACAAGTAGGCAGAGAGGCAGGCAGAGAGAGAGGGGGAGAAGCAGACTCCCCGCTGAGCAAAGAGCCCGATGCAAGGCTTGATCCCAGGACCCTGAGATCATGACTTGAGCCAAAGGCAGAGGCTTAACCCACTGAGCCACCCAGGCACCCCATCACACTGCCTCTTGCTTAAAACTCTGTTTCTCCATTGCCTACAAGATAAAGTCAGCACAGGTCTCAACTCCAACTGTACGCTTCAGTCTCCTGAGGAGCTTTTAAAATCTACAGATGTCAGAATCCCCCTATCCAGAGAGTCAGAATTAAATGCTCTGGTGCGGGACTCAGAATGGCTACGTTTTCGAAGTTCCCCAGGTGATTCTGATGTGCAGCTCTGAGTGAGAATCTCTGTCAGGAGCCACATGAGCTGTGACAGCAATGATTTGTCCTCTGCTTGCATCTCTGGCTTCTCTCTCAACCTCATCTCCTTCTCAGCCCGTAGCCTGTCCTTCAGCAATGATTCAAGAATGATAGATTCTCGAATATGTCCATCTATCCCAAGCCTCTCCAGCTTTCATACGCTGCTCTGTGGCTGCATTCTCACCTTTCCTCCTCACTGCCGCCTGACTTCTCACCTCAGACAGAACAGACATTGGTCTCCAGGCCATCAGGTACTTCCCCATATTTTAGAGCATCTATCACTTCACTGCACTTGTTCTTTACCTATCTATCTTCCCCCATAAGAAATAAGTCTCCGAGTTGATCAGGTCTAATTTCATTCCTAGTGTTAGCCCAGAACCTTACAACTAGAACAGAGGTTCCCAACTATAGTACTGTTAATATTTCAGAGTAAATAATCCCCTGTAGTCATAGGCTGATCTACACACTGGGGGAAGGTGAGCAGCAACCCTGGTCTCTATCCTCTAGATGCTAGTAGTATTCCTCTTCCCACTCATCCTAATAAAAAATGTGTTCTCTAAGTGGAAGTAGGGAACAAATCAGCTGAGATGCTAATGCTGACTGGAGGAGGGAATTTATTTATGATACAGCAGATATCTGCAGGTGAGTTAAGCCTCTCATTTGTTCATACCTGTGGAGTCCCTTCCCATTCTGACTCAGGGATCAACCATGTGACTTGCTTTGACCAATAGTCATCAACAAGCATGACACCCATGCCACTTAGAAAGTGCGTGCACACTGGGATTGCTCTCTTGGAATTTAGATACTATGTATGAAGCCCAGGCTAGTGTCCTTGAGGATGAACAATCACAATGAAAGAGAAGCACCAGATGATTAAGAGAAAGAAGCCCACCTCTCAGCTTATTCATCACAAGAATGTGCCCAGGTGAGACCAGATTCAGAGCCTCCCAGCCAAACCACAGTGTCATGAGACATAATGAATCATTGTTTTAAGCCACTAAGGTGTGGGGTGTCTTATTATGCAGCAATACAGAACATGGAGGTTATTGTAAAAGTCCAGGGGAAGAAACTGAGAGTCCGAGCTAGGATAGCATTAGTGGGAATGGGCAGCTTTGTGGGAGTAGTTTTCTCTTCTAGGCAATCTACTACATTTCCTAAACGATTTGAACTTATAAATCACTGACGATTTATACTTAGACATCTCTTTAAGGGTGTTTAAGGATCAAAACCCATTATACATCTTAGTAGGTTTTTTTTTTTTTTAAGATTTATTTATTTATTTGACACACAGAAAGATCACAAGTAGGCAGAGAGGCAGGCAGAGAGAGAGGGAAGCAGGCTCCCCACTGAGCAGAGAGCCCAATGCGGGGCTCTATCCCAGGACCCTGAGATCATGACCTGAGCCGAAGGCAGAGGCTTAACCCACTGAGCCACCCAGGCACCCATCTTAGTAGGTTTTAAATGAAGCATGTGCCACATATTGGGCAATTTGCAAGCATATTTTATTGAATTCTCAATCACAACAGTATGAGGCAAGGGAGGCAGTGTATCATCTCATTTCATAGATGAAGGGCTCATCGAGTTAAGAACTTGGTTCCCATCAAATATCTAGTAAATGGTGGAACAAGGATCCAGAGTGAGCTTCATGTGACTCCCAAGACATTACTTTAAACACTTTACCATGTTTTTCAAAAAAGCCATTTGTATAATTTAAGATCTTCTTTATTTGACTTTGGTGGCAGGAAAGAAAAGCAGTGTACCATTTCTTCATTTTCAACAACTCCTTTCCCTGGTACATCCATGGTACATATTCCCTTCGTGAACAATAAAAGCTACAGAAGAATAAATATGGACATGGGCTTCCAGTCTATCTTAGCAACCACAACAGATTATTTAATGTTTATTAATCAACCCCTCAGTTCTCTTCTCTTTGTCCAAATCTAAGGGAATTTTGTCTTTGCCAGCTGATCCTAGGGCTTTTTGTGAAGCATCATCAGGACCTTAGCTAGAGAGAAAGTCAAAGGACAAGGACAGACTCCAGAGGTGTGCTTGTACTGAAGGCAAGGATTTAAGGGAGAGAAAGAACAGTTGGGCTCCAAGAGGAAACAAGTCCACTATGAAGGTTATACATTCCTTTGGTGGTCCTATTCACAACCTTCCTGAATGTTATTCATACTACCTAGAGCCACTTAACCAAGGATTATAAACTTTCTTGAGGAACAACTGAAGAAAACTAAACTTTTCCCCAAACTTGGAAAAATACAGGAATATTCTTAGCCACCCTAATAGTTTTTGCAGCAGTGGGAGCCTTCTGTAGAAATTTGTTCCTCCCCACCATCAAAAGCGGTGCCAGGAAGTTCTACCTGAGAAGCTATTATTTATTGGTCATCATTTGCAACTTGGATATTGAGATTCCAAATTAAATTAACAGTAGCCTCTAGTCTTAACTGCTTCCAGAGACAAAGTTGCATAAAATGTTTAGTCATCTGATCTAAAAATTTCTTATCATGTTTAAATTTCTTACTGCCACACTGCCATTAGTAGCGTCCATTTGGATTTGCTGAATGAGAAGTTGTTGTGTGTCCATTTGTTTCCTCCAAATTTTAATTAACGCCACTGGCTCAAGATAAGAACATATTTCATCAAGGTGAGCGAGAACTAACATTCTTTTGACAGTGTGACATATGGTATAGTTGAGTGCTGATTAACTGACTGTATACATCTAAGTTGATAGTTCTCTGGAAAATAAAATAAAATAAATTTTATTTTGGTGCTTCAATATAGGCCATTGTAGGCCAGGAAAGAATTTTTCTTTACTCTTTAATCTGGCACATGACCAGCAGGGGGCACTGATCAAACATCACTGCTTTTAAAATCAGAGGGCTTGTTCTCCGAATAGTTTTTCAGTGCTATTAGATTTTATTTTTTTCTCTTCAAGCCATTTTCTAAGTGGAAGCAAAGTTTTGAAAATGATGTGTACACAGGTCCTGGTAAATGGTTTTTGAATCTGAAATAATAATTTTCAACACAACCTGAAACTGAATTTTATACCAGGACTATCCAATTCAATAGCCATTTGCCAAGTGTGGCTATTGAGCGTATGAAACATGGTTATTTTTAATTGAAATGCACTGTTAAGTATAAAACACAGATTTTGAAGACTTAGTACGAAAAAATAATGTTATAATGTTGCTTTCCCTCAGCCTTTCTCATCTTCTCAGATGAATAGAGAAGTTAGAAGGCCCAAATGGTATAATGGCATTATGGGAATTACCTGAAAACTACTTTTAAAAAGCCCAAGGCAACCTCAGAGCTTTTGTCGTCACTCTGGGAGAAAGTCTTAAACTCAGAGGAGTCCTCTGAACCTAACAGTGTGTAACAATAAACAGGAAAAATTTGTTTGATTAAAAAAAATATATTGTGTTCCTGGTTAAATGATAAGGTTTTGGAACCACGGCTTCATGTTAAACAAAAATTCGCTAAGCCTTTACTTAAAGCCAGAGGCTTTCACATAATTACCTCATTTAATTGTCACAAAGGTTCAGCAAGAGTCAGAATTAGTCCCATGCTATAGATGAAAAATTGAGACCTAGAGAAGTTAAGCAGCTTTGCTGAGACCACACAGCTGGTAAGTGGCAGAGTAACCGTGGAACTTGGATTTGTTCAGTCTTTTGGATCTAGGTGTGACTAGCAGATGAACATTATAGATCTGGGGTTGGTGACTGCTGGCAGTCAGTGAGTTGGGTCTCAGGTTGTCATCAGCTGTATCAATGAAAGAGTTAGGAGCTGGTGGGTTGGGAGCAGGGACATCATGTTGGGACAGCCATGGGATGCTGAATAAATCACAGTTGCTGTGCTCAGAGAGAGAAAACACACATAACAGAAAACAGCCTCTTCTTTTGTGATCTTAATAAGATGAATGTTTCATTGTTCTCACCTCTGGTTGGGGCCTATTTTCAGCAACAAAATATCTGCTTTAGAACTATAAATATTCTGCTGATTAGACAAACTGGGTTCATTAGAAAAGATCAAGGCAAAAAGAAAAGTTAGAGAGAAAGCAGAATTTATCAGCATGATTCGGATACTTGGGCTTACCGCAGTGTCATTTTCTCCACAACTGGATTCCGGAAAACAGCAAAGCTCTCTCTTTTGTCATCACTCCTACTGTTATCTAGTGTGGAAACCAGGGAAGTGTCACCGTAATTGTGTTCATGGCATCTCTGTAATTTTCTAGGCTTTAAATGAGCCAGCCTTAAAACAGTGCAGATCAAGCTGGTTTAGGCAAAGTGAAACTCATTCTGCCAAGAAGAAGTAATGGCCTGGTAAATGCTGAGGTGATTGTAATAGCTAATATTTATTGAGCATTGACACTCGGACGAACGGTCATACGTACTATTTGACTTAATCCTAATTCATGTTAAGAGAGCAACACAGGAAAAACATCTGTACAGCAAAGGAAACCATCAACAAGAGAAAAAGGCACTCTACTGAATGGGAGGAGATAATTGCAAATAATAATATCCGATAATGGGCTAATATCCAAAATATACAAAGACTGTACACAACTCAATAACAACCACAAAAGATTAAAAAATGGGCAGAGCATTTGAGTAGACCTTTTTCCAAAGACCTATAAATGGCCAGTAGGCATAAGGAAAGATGCCCTACATTGTTGATCATTAGGGAAATGCAAACCCAAACCACAGTGAGATCGTCTCAGTTCTGTCACAATAGCTAGAATGAAAAAGACAAGAAAGGAAAAGTGCTAATGAGGATGTTGAAGAAAAGAAGAAGCCCTATGCATGGTTGGTGGGAATGTAAATTGGCACACAACCACAATGGAAAATGGTATGGAGGGACCCTCAAAAAGTTCAAAAAACTACTATATGATCCAGCTATTCAATTTCTGGGTCTTTATTAAAAGAAAATACAAACATTGATTCAAAGAGACACATGTACCCCCATCTCTTCACAGCAGCATTATTTACAAAACCCAAGATATGTAAACAACCTATCAATGGATAAATGGATAAAGAAGATGCGGTATGTGGGCACCCACACACGAGTACTATTCGGCCATTTAAAAAAAGGAAACCCTGCCACGTGTGACACAGAAGCAGACCTAGAGGGCATTATGCTAAGTGAAGTAAGACAGAGAAAGGCAAATTATACTGTATGATTTCAGTCATGTGGAATCAAAAAAACAAAGACCATAAACAAATGAGAAAAACAATAAAACCGATACAGAGAGCAGATGAGTGGTTATCAGAGGGGAAAGGTTGGGGATTGGAGGGAAAAGGGGAGAGGAGGGGCAATTACGTGGTGATGAATGGGAATTAGAATTATTGTAGTGATCTACTTTATAGCGTATAAAAACACTGAATCACTATGTTGCATACCTGAAACTAGTGCAATGTTATTTAACAATTTTTACTCAACTAAAAAAAAAAAAAAAAAAAAAAAAAGGAGAGAGAGAGAAAGTGAGCAGCATATAATTAGTCCTGTTTTACTGAAAATAACACGGGCTGAGAAAGTTTATGGCTGTTCAAACTTACAGAGCTCTCTAGAGTTAGGATTTCAATCAGAGTCACCATTGCACTATCCTGTGTTCCTTAGAGAATGTCTTA
Organism: Mustela nigripes; assembly: GCF_022355385.1. Taxonomy (NCBI): domain Eukaryota; kingdom Metazoa; phylum Chordata; class Mammalia; order Carnivora; family Mustelidae; genus Mustela; species Mustela nigripes. The sequence continues at coordinate 42,725,592 of NC_081558.1, forward strand.
CTATCATGAGAAAAGTTACATTTTCTTTCTCTGGCCCATTTCTTGAAAATAATGCAAAAATCTATATCGAAGGCACTTGCAATGCACTGGAAGCTTTTATCTATTTTCATTCTCTTACTAACAAAAAATTGATACCAAATGTAAGTCCATGTATTTATGAAGGCATTTCCTTCCTGCGCACCTCATTTTGCTGTTTGCTTTTACTGGAAGAAAGGAATAACTGAGAGCAAACTTTACTGCTGTAATTGGATTGTTGCCGTCAGGTATGGCTTGGTACAATTTTATCTGAGGAGAAATAATACACATTTTGGGTTTAGTTTTATAGAATCTATGTTTTTATATAAAAAATATTTTTTTATAGAATCTATTTTCTATAACCTTAAAAGTCCTAAATTTTATCTAGGAATGCATTATATTCAGTACTTTGAACTTGCTTTAATCTGCTGGGGTTGGGGGGAAAGGCTAATTTAGGAAGATCTTTCTAATCTTGTCTTCCAACCTTCAGAGTGAACATACCCATGTGAAATTTACATTTTTTGTAATCATGAACTTTCCGTTAAACTTCTAAAAACGCTCTTATCTACAAACTGCAGGAACCTGAAGGATAATTTGGTATCCAGAATCATTACTGAAGCACTTTGGTGTCTTTTGTGTTGTGTAAAGATTTTGTCATTTCTTTTAGTATACAGTTTTTAAAAATCTTTGTTTAAGGCCTGAAATGTCATGCAGACAGGATTAGATGAAAAGTTAAAGTTTGGGAGAACTACTAATATTATTATTTTATTTTTAACAGTTTGGAGCTTGCATCTTAAAGAAAACTATTGGGCAGGTGATAATTGTGGAATTAAGAGTTTTCAACTCTGTTGAAGCAGCAAAGGGGCTGTTAAATAAGAGTTTGAGGGTTGAAACAAGGAAGGGTCATAAGGTGTTTTCTGGGTGGCCTACTGCTTTCTAGTGGAAATTCCTAACTGGAAATCTAACAGGGTTATTTGGGGCCTTATAAAATTATAATGTACTCCACTGTTAGAAATGACCTAAAACAGAAAATGCAATTCAAGATAGCAATTCTGAATATACTTTTTCAGGAAAACCTAAATTCTTTTAAAAAGGAGTGACAGATAATCCCCAGAAGGAATTATAACAGATTCTTTTAGTAATAACAGTACTTCTTTTACTAAATATCAAACATTAATTCTGTGGATTTGCCTCAAGAGTTTTGGGGAAAAAAGCCCATATTCTTTTTTTTTTTTTAATTGTCCAGTCCTGACTGATCCCCTTAGAGTCATACTTGAAGAACTGACTTGTTACTTGAGATATCCATTTAAACAGTGCTTCCCAAACTTTAATCTGTACATGTGTCACCTGAGCATATTGTCAAACTGTAGATTCTGAATTAACTGGCCTGGAACTAAACCTGGGATTCAGCATTTCTAACAAGCTCCCAATACATCCATGCTGCTAGCCAGCAGACTGCCCTTCATGTAGGAAGGTGGGGGAGCCCTCCACATCCAACTTCACCGTGTCGCTGGTCTCATTCAGTCCATGTGCAATTTGGTATTTTTCTTTCTCTGACTTAATTCACTTAGCATAATGCTCTCAGGGTCCATCCACATTGTTGCAAATGGCAGAATTTTCTTCTTTTTTATGGTTGAATGTGTATCATGTAAATGTATGTGTGTGGGTATATATATATAACACAAAATCACATTTCTTTATCCATTATCCATCAATTATGACAATCTATTTATCCATAATTGATAGACACTTGGACACTTAAATTGCTTCTATGCCTTGGCTATCATAAATAACACTGCAAACAACATCTCTCTCTGATTCTAGCTCTTGCTCCAGTATGTTCTTCAAATAGCAGGGAAATCTTTTTTCAAACATGAATAAAATAATAGCAAACTTACTCGTAATTATCCTCCAATTAATAACAAAGTAACTTATTAATAACAAAATGTAAACTCTTTTCCAACTGTAAGACCCTCTATGAACTGGCCCCATTCCCTTTTCCAAGTTACCTATTATTTTTCTTTGCCTTTTACTCCACCAGCCTGCCAGACTGCCTTGTTATTCCTTTAAAATACCAACTGTATTCTCATCTCAGGGCCTTTGCACTTGCTTTTCCCACTTCATTGAAAGGTTGTCTTCCATATCTCTGAATGCCTCATTAAGTTACCTTATTCAGGTCTCCATTTCAGTATCTGCTCTTCAAAAAGCCTCCCCATCCCTGTGTATTATGCCTTCTGTTCCAATTATTATGGCCACATAACTAATCACCAACAGTTTTAATGGCTTAAAACAAAAACATTTGTACTGTTCTCACATCGACAGTCAGGACAGGGCTTGGTGAAAACAGTTCATTTCTGTTCCACTCAGCCTGGCTGAAGTGGCCACAAGGATGGGCCCTGCAATCATCTGAAGGCTCATTCATATGAGCCTGACACCTGGACTGAGAAGACTCAGCAGCTGGGCTTAGGCGTCTGTCTTTGTCTCTTGCGATATTACCACATGGTCTCTTTATCATAGTTGCTTCAGGTTAGCCAGACTCCAAAAGCACAAGGGAGGGGGAAAGCCAGGTGGAAGCCAAATGGCTATTTATGACCTAGCTTTGGAATTTACTCATACACTGTGATTTTTGCTTTATTCATGTATGTCAAATTCTATTTACTGGAAACAAGTCACTAAGGATGTCCCATATTCAAGGGGAGGGGGAACTAAACATCCCCCTTTTGGAGAAGAATGTCAAAGAATTTGCAAATATTTGTGAAAAAAAATCACATCTTTCAACTATTCATCCAGAATCCTGCCTAATTTTTCTTTCTAACACTGCTTACTGTATGAAGTCACCTCTTTGTCCCTTCTTTTTTTTTTTTTTTTTAAGATTTTATTTATTTATTCTCTTTGTCCCTTCTATTAGAGGGACAGGAGTGGATGGACTTGGTCTTTACTGCAGCACTTCCAGTGACTGAAAAACTCCTGGACAAAGAGTGAGCATTTTTAAGTACTTGTTGAGTTGATTTGTTTATTGAATAAACCTATTTTGTCTGCAGAACTCAGTTGAATTCCATTTAATGCTATTATTAATTAATTTATTTAATATATGAAATCTGCTTAGAATAGTGCAGCCCACATGGTTTATGCTTACTCAATACTAGACGTCATTCTGAATAATAGCTCACATTGATGATATGCTTATATACCCACCACATACTTCATGTGGAGTATTATTTAATCTCTCAAGCATAATATACCAGATGATATTGTTATTACATCCTTATTTTACACAGCTTCTTAGCAGCAGAACTGGAATTTAAAACTAACCCTGCCTGATTCCAAAGCACAAGCTCTCAATCTTCCTCTATAGTGTAGTTTATTTTATTTTTTAAATTTAATTTTTTCAGCGTTCCAAGATTCATTGTTTATGCACTACACCCAGTGCTCCATGCAATACATGCCCTACTTAGTACCCACCACTAGGCTCACCTAACCCACTTCCCCTCCAAAACCCTCAGTTTGTTTCTCAGAGTCCACAGTCTCTCATGCTTCATCTCCTCCTCCGATTTCCCCCAATTTACTTTCCCTTTCTTTCTTCTCATGTCCTTCATGTTATTCCTTATGCTCCACAAGTAAGTGAAACCATATGATAATTGAATCTCTCTGCCTGACTTATTTCACTCAGCATAATGGTGTATTTTAATCATTTGTGTTGGCAAAGTAGCAAGAAGATGGTTTGGGATTGAGAGAACGCAGTGCCTTCTCCTGATTCCTCTATTTTACTACTTTGAGCCTAATTTTCCCCATTAGTAAAAGGGGGTGATAACACCTATTTGAGAGGGGTACTGCAAGCTCTCATATGAGCTATCTTTGAGAGAAGCTTGCCAAAAGTTTACTGCTAATGGAATATCATATAATTCTTAATATCTCTGTTGTGTCTGGATCATTGCAATAGACATTTATGTCCGTATTTTATCCTAATTTATAAATTTTTGTTCCCAGGACATGACTGACTATATTTGTCTATCCTCTAGTGCCTCAGACAGACTGGAAGTTTGATAAACTTTTGAAATTAATGAGTGGGGTCCAAAAGTCCTGACATAAGAATAATCTTAAAACATGCATATTCTTTATGTTTATCTGGCACTCAAATTCTTTCAGAAATAGATAGGATAACTGTCATATAATGACCACTTGGCTTATTTTGCATAGAACCATGAAAGTGGGAAGATGGAACACGTACAACACTTGTAATTCTGACGTACCTCTTAGTAGAATGGGCAAATTCCTAAATGTTTCAGTTTCAAGCTTCCCCTCCTTCCTCTATAAAATGTAGATCATAATATTAACCTCATGGGGTTGATTAAATGGTATAATGTGAACAGAAGTGCTTTGTAATATATATTATAAGGAGTCATTGTCTGCTCCTAAGTCTAGACTAATCTCTACTCATCTTAGAATGAGTGGTATATATTGGTGGTTCTTAAAATATCAGAGTCCTAAATATCCTTTTATTTATATTTTATTGAGCCTTAATTGATATGTATTGTAAAAGTTTCAGGGGTACAACATTGGTGTGATACATTTATATACTGCGATGTGATTACTACTATAGTGTTAGCTAACATCTCTATCAAGTCACATAATTATCACTTTTTTTTGTGAGAACAGTTAAGATCTAGTCGCGGCACCTTTGAAATTTATAGTACGGTATTACTTATTATAATCACTAGGCTGTGCATCAGGATTCCATAACTCATTTACCTACCAGATGCAAGTATACGGTATGCTTAAACCACATCACCCCAACTCTCCCACCCACCCCTAAGACTCTGATAACTACGAATCTACTCTGTTTTATGAGTTCAATTTTTTTTTTAATTTCACAGATAAGTGATACCATATAGTATATGTTTTTCTCTGGCTTAGCTCACTTAGCATAATGCCCTCAAGGTCCATCCATATGTTACACATGGCAGAATTCCCAATTTTCTTGTGGCTAAATAATATGGCATTGTGTTTATATGCCATTACTACTTTATCCCTTCATTTGTTGATGGATATTTGGGTTGTTTCCCTGTCCTGGCTATTGTGAATCATGCTGCAATAAACATAGGAGTGCAGCTATCTCTTTGATGTCCTGTTTTCAGGAAGTGGGGTTGTTGGATCATATGTTAGTTCTGTTAATCTTTTAAAGGGATCTCCACACTATTTTCCACAGTGGCAGAATGAATTTACATTCTCACTAACAGTGCACAAGGGTTCCTGCTTCTCTACTTCCTCCTCACCAGCACTTGTTATCTTTTGTCTTCTTGGTGATAGCCATTCTAACAGGTATAAAGTGATATCTTGTAGTTTTGGCTTGCCTTTCCCTGATGATTAGTGATGCAGAGTAACTTTTTGTGTACCTGTGGGTCCTTTTAGTGATTACTAAAAACATGTATTTTTAAATTATCAAAAAAATGTAATCATGAAGTTTATTATGAAACACAGATTTTTGCTTCATATTATATAGAAAATTGTTACCCACAAATGTAATTGATGCATTCTAAATCCTTGATTATTGTTACCAGGTAGAAATAGGACATGCCCTGTGAAGAGTCCTTTGTTTCCCAAGTATCACCCTCCATTCACTTCCTTATTAACAGGTATTTGATTTTATTTGGAGTGGCAATGTGACCATTCATAATGGATTTTAGACCAGAGGGAAATTCATAATGGATTTTAGATCATGTTGTTGTTGTTTTGCTCTAAGTCTGCTTTTCCCAGTTTATGTGTAGCTAAAACTGATCATGTAATAAAATTATACTCAAAAAAGAATAAGTGGAAGTCCATACAGGACTTTTAGGGAGGGGGGCGCTTTCTTTCCTTCTTTTTCTTCTTTTTTTTTTTTTGTGAGGAGGTGCTTTCTGATAAGAGCCATATATAAGAGGCAATCCCCTTGCTACATTCCTTTCCATTCCCTCCTGTGTGAGGCACTGATGACTTCCTCATATTTGCAGCCATGAGAAATAGGCCAATAAATTTGAAATATGCTCTCATCTAATAGAATCCTGATATAATTGAGGCTCTCAATAACCCTTGTATGGTCTACCTACAGACTTCTTAAGTAAACAATAAAAATTATATGATTAAAGCCACTCTTCATTTGGTTATTGTTGTGGTTACTTGGAAATGAATGCATCCTAACAGACATATATTATACTATCTTAAGAATCCAGGAAATAACGGTCATAAAGTAGAGGTTTTATTTACTATATTGAAACAATAGCATCTTGAAAGAAGCCATTTTGATTTCAGGAAAAATGGGAACAAAGAAAAACAGCTAAGCTCATCAAAAAAACCACTAATTCTAATTCTCTCAATTTTCAGCAAGCCTAACAACATCCATAACACAGCCTTCTCATAAAAGACACCAGGTAAGGTTTCACTGATTACATTTGGTGTGTCCAAAGGAGAATAAGAACAATGAAAATAAGAATTTTTAGATTACTGTTCATCAGTCCAAATGACTTAGAAACTCTGTACTCTGTTCAGTGTTACTTAGGAGTCCCTTATTTTGTATATATTTGCTATTTCAAGTTCTGCAAAGGAACGGAAATAATTGCATAGGAACAGTGAAAGTTCAAGCTATCCAGATCCACCAGAGTGATAAGTCAGACAGTAAAGTGACCCAGTAGAACTGAAGAGTAAGAGTAAGACCACGTGAGGCCAAATCGGAGTTAGTCTCTGTCATAGATGCAGTAAGGTGCGACTGCAATATCCTATTCATGGAGGGACCAAAGAAGAGGTACATTTTAAAGGAACCATTCTGACTACAGTGTAAATAAGATGGAGGAGCATGGGGGAAAGTGGCCACTCAGTTGTTGTCATAATTTAGGTAGAGATAATGGTAATGTGAACATGGGGCTGGAAAGAAGTGACAGTGCATGAAGACAATTAAAGAAAGTCTATATGAACAGACAGGGTTTGTGTTAGATATAGATATGCAGAGAATTGGAGCAATTACAATGAGAAAAGCATGTGAATTTATAATTTAAGGATACCACATGAAAGACAGAGGGACTGCTTGTAGGGATTGGCAAACTAGCCCAAATAGTTCGAGGAAATAACATGCAAAGAGGGAGAATGGTATGGAACACATTGGTGAATATGGTCAACATGGGGGAAGCCTTATGACTGTGGACTGACGAGGGAATAGTAGTGAACTCTTAGAGAGTGAAGATACATAAATCTCGAAGGGATAGAAAAGAGAAGAGTTAACTGGAGGAAAATGGTAATGCAAGGTCGAAGAGAAAGACTTTTTTTTTTTTTTTTTTTTTTTTGACTAGGAGAGAGCTGGGCAGTTTTCATGGATCCAACCTGAACAGTGATTATTTTTCAGATCCTATACTATAGATCATATACTACAAGAAATAGAACTTTTGTTGTTTTCCTTTTCTTAGACTCATTTGTTGCCACTGCAAACAATGCAAAAAAAGATGGTCAAAAACTATGAGAATTTAACCCTAAGAGGTAGCACTGTCACTCAGAAACCCAAAGGGACTATTTTTGATTTGGAAACTATAGTGCAACCCCACTGGGGTCATAATGCTCCTAGTGACCTCTTCCACAGCAGACATTCCCCAGAGGCTGCTTCTTGCTACCAGCCTTCCTCTTTGACCAAAGATGCTCCAGGAGGAAAGAGAAATATCTAGCGTGCAGCCTTCCTTTTCAAGGGCCTTCTGTTTATTTCCTACTCTCACAGAAACCATTTCATTTTTTTTCTTTTTGGCTGGCTCATGTTGAAGATAGGCCCTTTTCTACAAATAAGGAGTCAAACAGCTCATGGTAGAATTGTGTATCTGACTTGGAAAACCAACTCTTTTTGTGGTAGATTGGCTATGTGTTTACAACTTCTGTTTCCTCTTCTTCCTAAGTACTTAATCTGGACTACATCCCCCAGCCTCTGTTGCTGGGGGTGAGGTGAGGTCATGTGGAATAGAGGATGTGGGCTGCAATGGTACATTTGACTTAAAACCTTCAAATGTTTTCCCATTTTCCTTCTCCTTTCAGCTGGCTAGAATGGATACAATGCCAATAGGGCAGACTGTGAAGTTACTTGTTGAAGATAATGGTGTCTCAAGATAGGATTGTGTGTTCCTGATTCACAAGCTGGAGGAAAGCCATCTGGTAATCAGAAATTTTTATCAGTAAGAAATAAATTTCTATTGTTTTAATTCTCTGAAATCTTAAGGTTTATCTATAAAACAATTAGCCAAAATAGTAACAAATATATTATTCATCATATCAAATGTATATTTATCATGGTACTAACATATGTTCTACATTGATTTATTGAATAGCACTGACTATATAACTATTTTATTATTTAATACTCTTATCAACTCCATGAAGTAGATATTATGCCCATTTTGCCAATGAGGGAGGCTAGGTTTCAGAGTGATTACCAAACTGGGTATTAACACTCTACAACAGCTCTCTAAAGGCCATTGGAAACTATAGTGTCTTCACTAAGACACTATTATGAAACAAAGTCCAGAAAGGTTTGCCTCTTCTCTGTGATTTCAGCTTCAGTGCAAAAGTAAGCTCTTAATTCCTCTCTAAACGTAAATGTATAAACCCACTGAGGCAGGTATATCCAACATATAATCATTTACAGTATTATAATTCATAATAGCATTTTGACTACCTAGAAAAATTAGATGTCCTAACATGTGTAAGAAAGGTTAAATGCTAGAATCTCTTTAAAAATAATAAAAAAGGGAAAGGTTCTCTCCTGGTAAAATAAGTCTAAGATACAGAGGCATATCACCTAATAAAAACTTTCCAGACTATACCTTTTCTTGGTGTAACCTATTGAAAATGAACAGCTCAAAACCAGTCTTGCTTGACCTAAGTGTATATGCTTGAGGATTGCACAATCCTGAATATTCACATTATGGTTCATTGAGAAGGCAATGGGCTTTGCAACAGGATTGACAACAAAAGGAAAAATGATGAGGAAAATTACCTTACTTATCTGCTACAGTACTCTTGATTGCCAACTGCAATTTTACGGTTCATTATAAGAGGGGGAAAAGTTTGACCATTAACTTGAATACTTGTATATTGTACTGATATAAAGAATAAGTTGCTTGAAACACTCTCTAATGAAGCCACTATAATTGTGTATTTTTAAAGCATCATCAGTTTTCATCAGTTTTACCCATGATGGAATTATATGGGGGTAAAATATTTAAAGGTCATCAGACCCTGTAGGACGTGAACCAACTGTAGAAAAGTGAGAATGTTAAAATTACATGGAGTGACACAAGCTATTTTCTGAGTTATCGCTTGATATAGCATGAGATTTGACTGGGTAATTGAGGCAAATGGCATTGCTGTTATAGATGTCATGATAGATCAGATTGGGTCAGAAAACATAACAACTTTAATCACCCCTTAACATAAGAGAACACCAGTGTAAGGTACTATGGGGATGCCCCATTTAAAATCGTATTTCCCCACTCTACTAATGGTCCTCAACTTCAGGTCTCCAAGGGACACTTCCTTGTGCAAAGCACTTGAGTAGCTTCTCGTTATTCAGAACTGGGCTGTTCAATACTGAAGCCTCTGGCCATATGTGATTATTCAATTTAAATAAATTAAAATTTAAAAACTTCAGGTCTTAGTCACAGTAGCCACATTTCAAGCATCCAATGCTTTTATTTATTTTTTAAAAGATTTTATTTATTTATTTGACACAGAGGAAGAGAGAGCACAAGCAGGGGAAGTGACAGGCAGAGGGAGAAGCATGCTCCCCACATGGCAGGGGGAGCCCAATGTGGGACTCAATCCCAGGACCCCAGGATCATGACCTGAGCCTAAGGCAATTGCTTAACTAACAGAGCCAACCAGGTGCCCAAGCACCCAATGCATTTAGAGGTCTAGTGGCTAGTGTATTAGACAGTAAAACTCTACAGCATTTGCATCAACTCAAAAAGTTTTACTTAATAGCTTGGACCCACAGCTAGACTACCCAATAGGATCTCTACCTGACACAATGGATATTGAGCACTTCAGATATGGCTAGTCTAAACTGAAACGTGCAGATTTGTTTAAAAATGAACAAACAAACAAAACCCTTCATTGAAATTCTGCAACCAGGTTGGAAATTGAGGTTGCTTTCTTTGTGTCAAGGTGACTCAGTCCAGTCAAGGGTGGCATGCTCCATTCTTATTACTATGATTCTTTAAGGCTTTTAACCTTTTGCTAATTACAAAAAAGTTTTTATAAACTCATAGTAGAACAAAATTCATATTTATCAACCTAATGTTAAAAGTCCACCTAGGTCTGACTCTGTCGTTCCTAGTAATTTGTCTTATTATAGTCTTCATCATATACACTATGATTATGCAAAAATGTTCTCAGAATAGGACCTGTTCTTGCCATCACTTTGATTTGCATGTTTACAAATAATTATTTGCACAAATAATCCCCTCTCCCTAGAATGTTCATCTCACTCCTTCTCTTGAAATCCTTCAACCTCAGTTCAAATATCACAGCTCCTTCTAAAGGCATTCCAGATTTTACCTTCTAGTTAAGCAAGCATTAAGCAAATATCCCAGAATACCTGATCTTGATCTTCATCATGGACACGCTTTCCACTTTGTGTTACCCTCATTTGGACATGTGCCCTCTTTGCCTCCTATTTGGCCAGCTCCCGGGAAGGAAGGGCCATGCTCTGACTTTATAATTCATTTAAAACAGCGCATTTGTGGATGCCTGGGTGGCTCAGGTCATGGTCCTAGGGTCCTGAGGATGGAGTTCTGCATCAGGCTCTTTGCTTAGCAGGGAGACTGCTTCTCCCTCTCCCTGTGGCTCCCCCTGCTTGTTCTCTCTCTCTCTCTGACATAAATAAATAAAATCTTAAAAAACATAATAAAAAGAATTAAACAGTCTGTTTCACATGGTAAGTTTGCAAAGAAATCCGATGGATGATTCTTCTATAATGAAAAAATGTAATCGTGTCAGTAATGAGTAAACAAAACAAAACATTCTGCATAGGTTAGGCAGAGAGAGATACTGGGATCTAATGATTTCAAGTCCTGCTTTGTCTTCACTTCAATGCCTTTAGTTGTTTAGTTGCCTCACACTCACACTTTAGTTTGCCTGTGTAGGATGCACACACACACACATGCACACACACACAGATACACACACACAGTCTAAATCTGTGCCTTGCTCGAGAGAGGGAGAGGAAGAAAAGTATAACCATTGCTTTAGGGAGTCAGTGTAGAGTCAACACATCTGCATGGCTCCTACTAAACAACCCTACATCTAACTTGGTAACAGCATCTAGTAACCAGCATCTGTAGTAACATCAGATCAACTCAGAAGTCTTCTCTTTATCTGTCCATCCATCCATTCATTCAGTCATTTTCCATACATATAATTCATGCCAGACATTGCTAGGCAATGAATGTGTATAATGGAAAATTATTAAGCACATTTTGTAGCCCATATATAACCATAAATTGGGAAGGGAGATCAGTAGATAATATTCTTTGAGGAGCTGCTATAAAATCATCTATCTTACTATTACCCTATTATAGTTCCAGAAACCCTAATTTTTCTAAGCAATAATAAAATATATCTTATAGAGGAAATGTTACTGTAATACCATAAAGAAACGAAAAATCAAAATTTGGGAAATATTAATTTCTCACTTATTTATTTTTTTTTAAATACTGAGATATCTCAGTATTTAAAAACAAAGACATGTTGTGTTTATTTTTCTCTTAGGTCAAAAAGAAAAAAAATGAAATAAGAAATACAGCATTGTTTTCCAAACTCTCCTAATATAAATCACACACACAAAAAAAGGTTTGCAGGTCAGATCCTGGGGATTATGATTCAGTGGGTTTAGAGAAAGGTCTATAAACCTATAGTGTTTTGTTTTTATAAAAGGTCCTGGTGATTATAAGGAAAGTGTGAGAAATTCTCTCTGATTTATAGCTAGCTTCACACTTCAAAGTGTGTAACAATCACTAGGAGGCTTGTTAAAAAATGCAAATTGTAGGGTCTCACCTCGAATGCTTCTGATTCAGCAGATCTGAGGTAGGGCCCAGGAATCCAAAATTTTAATGAGCATTTCCAGGTAATTCTGATGCAGGTATATAGACCAAAATTTGAGAGATACAGATTTCAGTCATGAGTTATGTGAGTTTAGAGTTTGTCTAGTTAATGGCTAGAATTCCAGCAACCAAAACAGAATGGTTGTTCAGTAACTACTGCTGAATCCAATGAAAGTGTCCTAGGATGTGTATTTTATTATTTTTTAAATCTAGACAAGGGCATTGCTATTTGGGTATAGTAAATTAACTAATTTGCTAATACAATAACAAAGGTTAATTTATTCCAATACTATCTCAGTCTCTTCAGTACTTTGATGTTCTCATTCATTTATTCATTTACTCCACAAATACTTCTTGAGCTCCTACCATAGGCCAGGGCCTCTGTATGGAATTGGTGATACAGCGGTGAAGAAATAAGACATGGTTACTATCCTGCTAGAAGGCATGGCATAGGTGGATTTTCTGGTTATCTATTAATAGGTAATGAACCATTCTAAAACTACTGGCCTAAAGCCCAACGGTCACTTACTGTGCTCACAAATTTACATTTTGAATAGGGGCAGTGGGACAATTTGTCTCTGTTTCATGTGACATCATCTTGGTAACTAACTGTCACTGGGAAATTCAGTGTCAAGAGACTGGTTAGTGCTTGGTGTTGCCAGCAGGGAGCTCAGTCAGGCTTTTGGCTGAGGGCTGGTCCCTCCCTGTGAGGCTTTCTCAGGGACTGCTGGGGTTCCACACACCATGGAAGTCCCAGGGTAGTGGACTTTTTACATGGAGGCGGGCTTTCCTCAAAAACAGTGTTCCAGCAGGACAAGACATAGGCTAATATACTCTGAGTTAGCCTCTGAAGTCAAAGAATACCACTTCTATTAAATTCTATTAGTCATTCAAATCACAGAGGCTGTCCCAGATTCATGAAGTGAGGACTTTTCCTCCAACTCTCAGAGGGCAGAGTAGCAAAGAATTTTCAGCCATCTTTAATTTACCACAGGGTGAGACAGATATTTAACAATGAACTAAATACACTTGCAGTAAGTACCACTAAGAAAAAGTATCTGGTGCTGTGAGAACATAAAACAGAGGGAGGTAATTAGGAAAGGACCCCCTAAGGAAGTAATATTAAAGATGAGACAGACTCCATGTCTCAGTGCCACATAAAATGCAAGGAGGTAGTAATTGGAAAACAGGTAGAATAATTAGGCAAAAGAAATGAGGGTAAAAATAATAAGGGCTAGTCTTAATTATTTGCTTTCCCTGTGCCAGACACTATTTCCAGACTTTGCATGCATTATCTCATTTAACCCTCACAAAGATCCTAGGTTATAAGTAATCATCCTCCCATTTTACACATGCTGTGAAATAAAGAATTCCCCAAGATTACACAGCTAGTGAATGGCGGAGCCAGGGTTTTAGGGTCTTACTGTATTGCAGAAATTTGAGAATATGGGTAGCCTTGAATCAAAGGCTATCACAGTGAGGGGCCACGAATAGTTTGCAAATTCCAATGGGGGAGCTGGCACCTGAAGAGAAAGTTAGGCAGAAAGTAAGAGTGAGCAAACGCCAAAGAAAAACTTCATCTCCTACCCCCCTGCCCTGGTGGAGGGTTGTAATTTTCTCTCACAGCAGAGTTTTAGAAGGAGATTGAAAAATAACAGCTGGACTCCTAATTTTAACCAGGGAAGGGAAGTCATTTCCTTTGATCTGGCTGCATATCCCCACTCAGATTTTCTTAAAGCCCAGAAAGACCCTAACTACCTCTCTCCCCAGGTACAGTAGAAATGGATACTCTTCTTCAGAACCAGACAGGCTTTGCTAAATAAGTAATATTTCTCCAAATAAACCTTGAAAGGTCTAAGTCACTTGTGTCAGCTTCCACAGGCCTGCTGACAGTACTTGGGTGACGTGGTTCTTAGGATCTACAGATGTACGGCTTCGTCTGGACCAGTGTGATGTACTATCAGGTCTGTGTTGCTTTGATGATGTATTATTTGGTAAAATAAGGTTAGCTGTCAAAAACTCATTCCGGGGAACTGAAAGTTTGGCTGGGGGAAAAAATTCATTTCAGGCTTTAAAAAAATACATTTTTCATTTGAGTGTAGGGAGAGATGACATGGCTAGAGTCAAAAGGCTTGAGGGCCTTGTGAACTCTGGTGGAAAACACATCTTTCAGTACGGACAACTCAGGGGAAAGGTAAGGGCCAAATCAATGAAGCCAGAAACTTCCTGTTACGGGAACTAGTCATGTACAATGGGGAATGGTGCAGCATGGGGGACTTTTTATAACTTCCCACTGCTCTGCCCTTGAGATAGGATAGGCCAGAAACACTATTTGAGTAGGTATTTCCAGAGACTAAGTTTTCATAATAAACATCTGGAACTAGGGATTTGTGCATGGGCCAGAGATGCCTTATTACTTAGCATATCCCTATTTATGGATGATTTAACAACTGTTGTTTTACAGAGGGTGATAATATATTCTAAAATGATCTTTAATACTGATATTTCAAAATCTGTTCTTAAATATGTGTGTCATCCGAACTTAAAAAAAAAACACAACTGTCTTTCAACATTTTATTTGCTCTCAGATGTGCTGACTAATCTTAGGACTTAATTTATACTTATCACTAAATTCAGCTTTTGAAACCCACCTACTTTTAACTTCTACCTGAGCTTAATATTTTCATGATAATGTGAACCTTCAGTAAAAAGATTTCAGAGAAACTAAGTACCTAAAAAAATAAAACAAACCACAAACAAAACAAAATAAAATCTTTGAGGGAGCCAAATGGAATAACTGCTTTTAGGTAAAACAAGCAGGTTGTTAGAAGTTCTAAAGTTTTAGAGTTGGGATCTGAATGTGGTAACAGTTGGACTTTTTTACTTGTCTAGAAGATAGAAGAGAAGAAAAGATCATCTACTGATCACTGAGGTGAATGTTACTTCCTGATGCTAACACTAAGAATTATTTAACTGTCAGACTTTAAAGCAAAAGACCCAGTGATCATAAAACCAAAATATTTATATTTATTCTGTTTTCGCATTTTAAAATACAATTGAGATAAGAAATAGAATATTACTTCATTTTCCATTAGAGAATAATCAAAGCGTTTTCAAATTTTGTCTGTAACAATCTGTTCTAATTAACTAGAGCATGCAATTATACCTGCATGGCCCCAATATATCTTGGTCTGGTGATAGGATGGAGTGGGTTAAGGTGTGTTGGAAAGAATGGTCCAATTAATTATCTAAAAATGGATATAAAAAGTTTTATATTTTTTGTGATAAAATTTTGTGATAAAAATTTTGTGATAAGTTCATGTATTAACATTAGTTTAGGCCTCAGAGTAACTTTTTATTTTTATTTTTTATTTTTTTTTTTTACTCAGAGTAAAAAAATGAGCTGATAAACAGTAATTTTATTGTCAAATAAAAATTGCAATTACTCAAAAAAACAATTGCAATTGCTCATAGAGCCTTTCACCACTTCTTTGCCAAAAGAAAATATAGCCTTGGGAGAAGAAAACTTTTAAATGTATCAACTGGTATATATTTCTAAAATTTCTTTTTAATTTAAATACACTCTTATTTTATTTAAAATTCATAGGATTTTTCTGAAGTATTCTTGAAGGAAAGACCCCAGAGAGTTTATTATACCATATCACATTTTTTTAAAAAAATGTCAGTGTGATGGATATTTTAATTATTTAGCATTTTTTGACAAGTTTAGAATTGGTGATTTGTTACCTGAGAAACTGACAATGGTGGATTAAACTTGATGATGATGATGATGGTGAGGATAATAAAAATAATAATCAGGTATTGTTTAAAAAAAATCTGTGTTTAAATGCCCAAACCAAATCTTAATAGCAAAGCTGAGATAAAGGAAATGCAGAATGGATGGTGGATAGATACTTTCTTTAAAGCAGGAGAGAATGTGGGAATTTAAAACATCAGAAGTCTTATAATTAAACACAAAAGTAGTGAGGTTGTAGGGAAATATTTTAAAATTTTAAATCATGGAAAGATTAAAGGAGCACTTTGAATGAACTGGAGACTTCAGTATGTGGAAGCACAGGAATCTGCACAGAGACTGTGATGGACAACATGAGAAACTCTGGGACATCCTCTCATCTGAGAAATGAATTTTGAGTGAAATTTTTGAAAAGAAAGGAATTAATAAGTCAGAGTGGCTTACATTGAACTGGTTAAGGGATATCTAGGTAGAATTTTTACAGAACGACATACAGAAGTATTTAAAATCGCAGACCTAAAGCTGGACATTTGTGTTGTGCAACAGAGCAGGATATGTGTGTTAAACTCTTCAACTAAGACTAATGTGACCGATGGTGTCAGAATGGAGATCTGTCACTATCACCTAACTAGGTGCCTGGAGGACCTAGCACACCGTTAGGATTCACTGTTAAATGTGAGGATAGTACAGGAAGTTATAGGCACTTGATGATAAAATAATACAGAGCATACTTCAAAGAGACATTTGCCCATCCTATGGCACCTTTACCAATTTGATAGTTATCTTAAAGGAGAAAGTTTCAAATACACATTCTTTTCTTATATGCCTCACTGTTTCAGAACATACGCCTGGGAGTATTAGGTATGATTTCAGGTGATATACTGGAGACATCTTTTTTTTTTTTTTAATTTTTTATTTTTTATAAACATATATTTTTATCCCCAGGGGTACAGGTATGTGAATCACCAGGTTTACACACTTCACAGCACTCACCAAATCACATACCCTCCCCAATGTCCATAATCCCACCCCCTTCTCCCAAACCCCCTCCCCCCAGCAATCCTCAGTTTGTTTTGTGAGATTAAGAGTCATCTATTTTTAAACTGACTTGTTTTTCAAATATATTAGAAAAATACATGACTGAATCATGAACTCATAATTTCACAAGAATCATTGCTTAAGATAAGGTCAAAGCAATATTTAAGCAAACAGAAAAAAATAGCAAGTTTGCATTCATTAAAAATGTTTAGGTAGCTCACAGATGTAGAAAAAAAATAGTCAAGAGGTGGTTAAGTGAAAGATAGAGAATGGAGGATCCCTAGTTCCATATATTTCCTCCTATAGCCTTTTATGCCTCTGATACATTCCAGATTTCATGATTCTGTTCCCATTCTCTCTCAAACTTACCACATAATTTGTGAGACCCAGTGAAAAATGGAAATCCAAGCTTCCCTGTATAAAAATTATAAAGAATTCCAAAGTGGTGACAGTAGAGCATTAAATCAAGGTGAGGTGCTTCTTAGCGCAAGGTCCAGTGCAAATACAGAGGTCACCCACCCATGAAGCAGGCTTTACTCTCTCTCTGTGTGAAGAGACAGGTTAAGTTGGGATCTGTCAAAATCAGATGTTAGTCTTTGCTGCAGGAAATCTGAGATGCAGAGTCAGAAAATCTGTGGAGGCCAATGTGTGTATGTGTCTGTGTTTGGTGGGATGAATAGACATTATTTTCCATGGAAAGTCAGAGCAAATATAACACAACTCTGAGAAAGCCAAACACCAAAACTCTCTCTCTTGTTACATGTGTAATTCTGTGAATTACAGAAACTGAGGTCCAAATGGCCTCCTTTGGAAGATCTTAAGGCTGCATACTGCTCTTTCCTGTGAAATCTATTCTATATTGATAAACAAATTTCCCAAGTCACTTTTTTCTAGGTTAACTTGGGACACTCATGTCATCACTGCTAGGAAGAATGGAATTTTAGCCTTAGTGAACAAAATGGGAGATGATATAACAACTGTTTTCCTCTCCAGGCTCATTTTAACCTCAAATCCCATCAAAGTTGCAGAAATCAGAATGTTCTCTCAGTCTCTGTCTCTCTCCCTCTCTCTCTCTCTCATACACACACACACACACACACACACACCTATCCCTACCCCTCATTTCATGTTCAACCTTCAGGTCTCAGCTTAGAGGACATCTCCTCATTCTGCATTTCTGAAGCACAAGAATATTGGTCCTGCTGTGTGTGTTGCCACTTTGTCCTCCGTTGTGATTTTCCCTAGAAGAACACTTGCTGTGTTGAAGTTGCTGGCTTGCTTTGTCTGTTTTCCTCCAGATAATGGGATGTGTGAAGGCAGGACTGTATCCTGTCGACTGCTTGTTCTCTGTATTCTGTCAAGTCTCCTGGTATATGACACATAATCCATACACAACGGTGAATGAATGATTGAATGATTTAATGCATCATTTAAAATATATGTGAGAGGTGAGAGCATTAAGAAAGTCTACAAAAACACACAAATCAAATGACCTAAACCATATTTTTACTGCTTATGACTTTTACATTATGGTTTCCATATTAATGTTTAGGCATTTATAAGTATCTTCATCCTTGTACTTCGGATTCATACCGTACTTTTCATATAAGGATTCTTTTAAAAATATTTTCGATATTCTTCAATGCCTAGTTTCAAAATAGATTTTATATTGAATACCTATGCACACCAAACTAATAATTTTATTGAAATTTTCACAATAAATGTGCATTTATTATAGTTCTTAAGTAACATTTTAAAAGCGCACCAATATTTGCCTTTTAAATACATAAATCATGTTTGTGGTCCATTGCTGTCATATATAAACTTACTGTTCTGTCCCATGTAAACAGTTTTGATTTGTGTAACGTTCTCTTGTAATAATGGAGACATATGGTAATTCACGTGAAATATTATTTCTGATTGCTTAAGTAGAAGTCACAACGAACTTCAAAAATGAGATTTTTTTTTACTTTCTAGCTCTAGAGTTTTATCGCCTTGATGTTAGATGCCTATGGTTGTTATAAAAATATCCATTCCTGAGAGTCTTAATTCCATAAACTCTGGACTTGGATTCAAGTATTAGCTATAGTTCAACAAATAAATAATCCAATGGGTCCTTCTGCTTATGCATATAAAATTCATAGACTGTGTATGATTATATTATTGGGTTCATGTGGAAAACATGATACATTTTCAACTTAGAGAAGTATTTAATCATTAAGAAGTTTTGCCATAAGGGGTACCTGGGTGGTTTAGTCAGTTAAGCATCTGACTCTGGCTTTAAAAATCTATGAGCTATATGCAGATCAGGTGGATAAATTAAACGTTGCGGGAAGATGTTTCTGCCAGTGAGGTATCCCATCAAAAGGCTTTAGAAGGGGGCGCCTGGGTGACTCAGTGGGTTAAGCCTCTGCCTTCGGCCCAGGTCGTGGTCTCAGGGTCCTGGGATCGAGCCCTGCATCAGGCTCTCTGCTCAGCGGGGAGCCTGTCTCTCTCCACCTGTTTCTCTCTCTGCCTACTTATCATCTTTCTCTGTCAAATAAATAAATAAAATCTTTTTTTTTTTTTAAAGGCTTTAGAAGATCTGACAAGGGGATGGGCAATCTTAATCTTTTGGTGAAAAAAATGTCGAGAAATAATGGAGATTCATCACAAATGTCCTCTGCCTTTCTCTATGGAAAGTAAGTGGCTGAAATTACTGTAATAAAATAAAAATAAAAGGGAGTTCTGTTCTTAAGTGAGGATAAATAGGGACTTATAGTAGGTGATGTCTGACTTCCTTTGGATCTGTACAATTCATTTTTTTTTTTTTTGTATTTTATTTTATTTTATTTTTTTTTGAGTTTTTAAATTTTTTATTTTTTATAAACATATATTTTTATCCCCAGGGGTACAGGTCTGTGAATCACCAGGTTTACACACTTCACAGCACTCACCAAATCACATACCCTCCCCAATGTCCATAATACCACCCCCTTCTCCCAAACCCCCTCCCCCCGGCAACCCTCAGTTTGTTTTGTGAG
>NC_081558.1:42750525-42852714 GCF_022355385.1 Mustela nigripes
GGAACAGACTTTTAAAAGTCCTGATTTTGTGCGCGGTTGCTCCGCCGCTTGCCGGGAGCCGGCCCCTCCCCCTGGGGTCTATCTTCCCGTCGCTTTGGATTCACTTCTCCGCCGGTCCTACCTTTCAGAAAGTGGTTATTTTTCTGTTTCCAGAATTGCTGTTCTTCTTCTCTTCGATCTGCCGATGTACAATTCATTTTTTAAAAAGATTTTACTTATTTATTTGACAGAGAGAGACATAGCGAGAGAGGGACACAAGCAGGGGGAGTGGGAGAGAGAGATGAAGGGCTTGGTCCCAGGACCGTGGGATCATGACCTGAGCCAAAGGCAGCTGCTTAACGACTGAGCTACCCAGCTGCCCCATGTACAATTCATTTCTTACAACTTTTCTACATCAATAGTCAAACCTCATTAAAGATAAAATACTTAACCTTAGTAAACATATTTTCTTTGCCACTTCGTCCTCTCCAGTGTTGGTATTAGACACAAAATGTATTTCCTCAAAGACTGTCCTTTATAAACAAAGGTGAACATAAGGACCCCCTTTTTTAAAAAGATTGATTGATTTATGAAAGAGCACGTGTGGTCATGAGCAGAGGGAGGTGCAGAGGGAGAAGGAGAGAGAGAATCTCAAGCGGACCCTGCCCTGAGCTCAGATCCCTGTGACTCCAGGATCACAACCTGAGCTAAAACCAAGAGTTGGATGCTTAACCAACTAAGCCACCCAGGCGCCCTCATAGGGGAGACCTTTTGACTTTTGGCAGAGAAGCAGTTATAAATCAGTGCCTTGATATCAGCAAACCCTTTTCACATTGGCACCATCCTATCCAACCTATAAGCATGTTATCAGTAACTTAACTTCCATTTTTTTAAAGAATTCATTTTTTAGAGTAGTTTTAGCTTTACAACGAAATCGAGAGGAATGTACAGATTTCCCATGTGCCCCTTGCCCCAACAGATGTATAGCCCCCCATTATTAGTATCACTTACTGAAGATAGCTGCTGCTGCTTCTCCTTATTTATTGATTTATTTATTAACCAAAGATGAACTTACATTGACATATCATATTGACTGAAAATTTGTAATTTACCTTAAGGGTTCATTCCTGGTGTTGTCATGTATTTTTGGGTTTAGACAAATTATAATGACATATATCCATCACTATAATACCATACAGACTATTTTTACTGCTCTAAAAATTTCTCCTATGTTCTTCCTGTTCATCCCTCATTCACCTCTACGCTGGGAACCTTGCTCTTTCTTGTTTCTGTATTTGGCCTTTGCCAGAATGTCATCTAGTTGAAATCACTTAGTGTAGACTTCACGTTGGCCCTTTCACTTAGTAATATGATTTTAAGATTCACCGTGTCTTTTCATAAATTGACAGCTTTTTTTTTTTTTTTTTTGGTGCTGAATAACATTATATTGTCTGGATATACCACAGTTTGTTTACCCACTGAAAGACATGTTGATTGCTTCCAAATTCTGACAATTATGAATAAAACTGCTGTAAACTTTGATGTGCAGGTTTGTATATGGACATACTTTTTAAAAAAATTTCAATTTAAATTCATTAGTTTAATTCATTTGGATAAATACCAAAGAGTACCATTGCTAAATCATATAATAAGAGTGTGTTTAGTTTTGTTAAGAAACTGCCAAATTGTCTTTCAAAGTGGCTGTATCATTTTGCATCCCAATAGCAATGTATGAGAGTTCTTGTTCCACATCCTCACAGAATTTGGTATTGTCATTTTTCCAGATTTTCACTATTCTATTTGCAGTGGTATCTCGTTGTTGTAATCTGTATTTCCCTGATGATCTATGATGTGGAGCATCTTTTCATAGGCTTACTTGCCATCCATTTATCTTTTTGGTTGAAGAGTCTTGTTAAGATCTTTGGTCCCATTTGTTAATTGGGTTGTGTTCTTATTGTTGAGTTTTACAAGTTCTTTGTGTATTTTGGATGACAGTCTTTTCTCAGATATGTCTTTTAGCAAATATTTTCTCCTCTGGCTCCTCTCCTAATTCTCTTGAATTGCCTTCTGGAGAAGTTTCTAATTTTTACAAACTCCAACCTATTAATTATTTCTTTTGTGAATTGCGTCTTTGGTGTTCTATCTAAAAAGGTATCACAATACCCAAGGTCATCTAGGTTTTCTCCTATGCTGTCTTTCAGAAGTTTTGCATTTTACACTTAGGTCCGTGATCCATTTTATGTTAATATTCGTGAAGGGAGGCAGGTCTGTGACTAGGTGATTTTTTGCATTTGGATATCTAGTCATTTACACACCATTTGTTCAATAGACCATCTTTGCTCCCTTGTATTGTCTTTGCATTTTCCCCCAAATAACAGTTGGCTATATCTTGAGGATGTATTTCTGGGCTCTCTTTTCAGTTCCAATGATCTTTCTCTATTCTTTTGCCAATATCACATTGTCTTGATGACTGTAGTAGCTTTACAGTAAGCCTTGAAGTTGGACAACATCAGTCTTCCAACCTTGCTCTCTTCTCCTTCGATATAATGTTAGCTATTCTGGGTCTTTTCCCTCTCCCTATTGCATTATTATATCAAATAATCCTCCCAACTTTATGAATAAGTATTACTATGATTCTCAGAAAACTAGGGCTTAAGCCATTAAATAACTTGCCTAAGGTCACAAAGGGAATATGTTTTGAAATGAAAATTCACTTGTGGGTATTCTGATTCTGAAATCCATTTGCATTTTTAATGCTTATTTAAAGATCAGCACTAGTATTTCAAAATTGAGGCACTGGAAGGAAATGTACTTATGTTTGTGTTTATTTATTGCCATTCAGAAAATGAAGATTTAAAATAAGCTTTTAGAAGAAATCTAATACAAAGAGTAGGTCAAAGGAGCAACAGTAGAAGATTGTTTTATCAATAATTCCTCTACATTTCTGTCATTTTGGAATCATACTAGCATTAAGAAATTAGTTCAAAGATTAATTTATCTGAATGGACTATACATAACCTTTCCCATCACCCCTCCCTACTTTCCTGTTCAACACACACATGTATGTCATATATTATATGTAAAAAAAAAAATCTATTTTATAAACTTAGAAGTCCTAAAAGAAGGTATATACTGAAAAGAACTGAGCTTGCTTAAAATTTACATGACTGTCATGACCAATAAAATACTTACTTGTATGACTTACAAAACTATGGAAAATGAAGATTAAAAATTCTAAGTTCAAATTCAAGTACAATGAATATTAATGTCAGGAGATGTGCACAGTTAATATTGTGCAATACACTAACATTGGACTCGAATATCTTTGCTTCTTTTTCACCACAGGTTCATGTGATTTTTTTTTAAAGATTTATTTTATTTGAGAGAGAGCAAGAGTGAGAGAGAGAATGAGTAGGCAAAGGGGCAGAGGGAGAGGGAGAAGCAGGCTCCCTGCTGAGTAAGGAGCCTGATGCCGGACTTAGTCCCTGGACACTGGGATCATGACCTGAGCCAAAGGTAGACACTTAAATGACTGAACTCCCCAGGTGCCACTCATATGATTTTTTGAAAGACAACTTCTTATTCAGAAAAAGAGGCTGACAGGCTTGAGCTACAGCCTCTATAAAGTTTGGTTGCCAACTACCACATTAGTATTACAAACTCTAGAGAAAAAAAGCCCACAAATTTCTGATTAGAAATTTTAGAGACTACAAATTTCTGATGAGAAATTTCTCATCAGAAATTTGTAGTCTCTAAAATAATTGGCAGTGATATTTTCTAGTTAGAAGCTTGTGCTTTAGAGTCAGACAGATCCATGATTCAGATCTGAGGTATATTGTTTATTAGCTGGATGATTTAGGGCAAGTTAACCAACCTCAATGACCTTCTCTGTAACATGTGATTAAAAAGTGTTTCTTTCATGGTGAAAGAAAATGATGAATTAGAAGGAGATAATTAAAGTAAAGTGAATATATTCAAATGTAGCATATAGTAATCATATGAAGTATATTGGGTATTTTAATTATGCGTTGCTTTAATAAAAATGGTTTCAAATGAGTATTGTCTCAAAGCTGATTTTCGGGGCTTATGTATTTTAGTCAGAAGCTAAAAAAATCTTACAGCATCTTGTACACTTGTTTTAGCATTTTAACTTTTTTTATTTTATTTTTTCAGTGTTCCAAGATTCATTGTTTACGCATCACACCCAGTGCTCCATGCAATATGTGCCTTCCTTAATACCAACCACCAGGCTCACCCAACCCCCTACTCCCCTCCCCTCCAAAACCCTCAGTTTGCTTCTCAGAGTCCACAATCTCTCATGCTCCATCTCCCCCTCCAATTTCCCCCAATTCACTTTTCCTTTCCTTCTCCTAATGTCCTCCATGTTATTCCTTATGCTCCACAAGTAAATGAAACCATATGATAATTGACTTTCTCTGCCTGACTTATTTCACTCAGCATAATCTCCTCCAGTCCCGCCCATATTCATCCTTTCTGATGGATGCGTAATATTCCATTGTCCATATGGACCATAACTCCTTTATCCATTCATCTGTTGAAGGGCATCTTGGCTCTTTCCACAGTTTGGCAATTGTGGCCATTGCTTAGCATTTTAATTTTTGAAAACATTATATCCTGTTTAAAAACTGTCTAGATTGTCAATGGCCAACTTAAAGAAAAAAAAGCTTTTAAAATGAAACTGTCAGAGATAGTATAGGCTGTTTAGAAACTTTTACAACTTCTCTTTATTCTACTTAATACATTAGTATAACCTATATGGGTTAATCTAAGGACTAAGGACACTCAAACTACCTTTACATTTACCAACAATACATTTAGGATTTGCTCTCTCAAGGCCAATGTGTGAAGGAATTCAGTGTGAAGGGAGGGACAGTGGAACTTTTGATCAAACCATTGATTCTTTTCTATGACAACATATATGTGGCCTATCATTTTCATTTCATTTTATTGTGGTATGTCGGAAGAAGTATCTACTTAACTTCTGTGTGCAATCCTAGTCAACAGGTACTCTGAGGCTAAATTATGCCTTCTGAAATTACATGAATGAGAAGCTTTGCCTCAGATTTAAGTTTCCCACTTTAGCTGTTGTGGGTCCCATGTATGGATTGCTTTGAATTATTGCCAAGTCATCAAGGGATATATTAATATTTGAGGATATGTGAGATATGAGTTATTTTAAAACTATGGGTATTAAGGAGGCATTGATTACATGGAGCACTGAGTGTTATATGGGTGCAAACAATGAATCATGGAATACTACATCAAAAACCAATGATGTACTATATGGTGACTAACATAACACAATAAAAAAATAAATAAAAAGTAAAACGATCAGATTAACAAAAGAGCGTCCAGATGATTTCTACTCAATATTGGTGAGAATATTTCAAGGAAAGTAGCCCCACACGGCATTACCTACCTATTTATCCTTTGGCCAGGAGGCTGGCATTCTGTTGATTTTTTCTTAAGTGTAAAGTAGCATCTGTTCCACACAGCTCCCCCAAATTTCTCCTCTTATCTTATTGATCCACATTTTCTGAGAACCTCCATTCTTTAACTAGTAACTGGCAAGGGGAATAGAACTGTGATAATTAATTTAAACACAACGGAGTCCTCTTGGAACTGGGGTCAGTCCAACCCAAATGATAAGATGGTTGAAAAGATGCTGGGGGTCAACCCTACAACATCCACCACTTTAGTAGACAGTATTTTGGAGTTTGTCTGCCTCTTCCTTTCTGAATATATTCAACCTGTTCTCATCCACATGGTATTGGGTAGCTGAGGGCAGATGTGCCCAAATTGCCTAGCCACAGTTAGCTGATTTAGAAATGGAGAACTTTATCCCTGTTCCAGCACTCAAAATCCCTTCCTTGCAAATTGGGGGTGAAGATAAAGAGGTTTACTTTCCCCCTTGGGTGCTTGGTTGAAGAAATCAGATAAAAATCTAGCAGCTAAATCCAGTGTCCACTCTCTCAACTAGGTAGCAGAGAAAGCTACTATTCAGTAAGATAAAAGAATAAATCATATGTATAGGAAGAAATAAAATAGAAAGTACACAAAAAATAAAAATACACAAAAGGTCATGATTCTTTACAGCACTCCAGTCCTTTACTGTAGTAATTCCTAAGTTCAACCCAATATCTTTAATTATCTTTAATTCTAAATCTTCCTTTTTTTTTTTAAGATTTTATTTATTTGACAGAGAGAGATCACAAGTAGATGGAGAGGCAGGCAGAGAGATAGAGGGAAGCAGGCTCCCTGCTGAGCAGAGAGCCCGATGTGGGACTCGATCCCAGGACCCTGAGATCATGACCTGAGCCGAAGGCAGCGGCTTAACCCACTGAGCCACCCAGGCGCCCCCTAAATCTCCCTTCTTTATTAACCTAAACTCAGATGAGTTTTCATTGTTTGACACCAAATGAATGCTAAGGAAAACAGACATTCCTTGCTTAGATGGCAGACATTATTTTCTTTCCTACAAATTATACTTTCTCTACAAAACACACACACACACACACACACTCACTCACACACAAACACAGTATGTTCAAAGTGTATGGAAAGTAATTTATTACCAG
Source organism: Mustela nigripes (assembly GCF_022355385.1). NCBI lineage: Eukaryota > Metazoa > Chordata > Mammalia > Carnivora > Mustelidae > Mustela > Mustela nigripes. The sequence goes on from NC_081558.1 coordinate 42,757,104, forward strand.
GGCAAGAAAGTTTAGAATTTTAGATTCAAATTATTGACTTGAGGGTTTTACTTTTCTTGAGATGAGTTAGACAATACAGGACCAAATAAGGCAAAAGCCTTATTATTTTTAAAAATATTCATGATAAGATGTGGTTTGGTATGATCATAAGAATTTTGGAGGAAGCAGACAGTGATATTAAAGTAAGAACTTAACAGTTCATCTATAAAATCTTTATATAAAATTACCTTTAGAGTGAGACATGATTTTTTTCTGCCTCTATCCTGAGGTCAGACTTAGCTCCTGGGTTTACTATGCAGAAGAATTTGGGGCATCTCAACATCATTCCATTCTCCTAAAAGGGTTGCAACAACCAGGAGAGTAGGGTGAGGGTTATTAATGTCCCAGGCCCCTAATACATAACCACCAGTATGTTGCGAGTGAATGATTAAAGCACATCAAGTTGATATATACCATAAATTTCATATCCTGACTTTGATGTCATAGGAAATTTTTTCTTATGGTTTTAAATACCAATCCTATACTTTTATTTATAGAATATAAAACTGCTATATTTTAAGCTTAGAATCATTTACATGGAATCTCTTAGATCTTTGCTACTCGAAGTGTGATCCAGAAATCAGCAGCAATTGCATCATCTGGGGGTTTGCAGAAACACAGAATCTCCCTATCCTTACCAGTTGAATAAGAAGCTGTATTTTAACAAAATCCCCAAGTGTTCCAATGCACATTAAAGCTCAGGAAGCATTGGGTTACATGATTTTTTTTTTTTAAATGTTGTTTTGACACTGTGAAATAGAGTAGGTCTAACCTTGATAAAAATGTAATATTTTCCACTTACACTGCATCATTTATTTCTTGTCATAGATATTTATAACTAACTTGCTATGCTAAATCACAGAAATTTATAATCAAATGAGATAAGCTCTAAACCCAAACATTGATGAAAGTGGGATTTAAAAACATAATAAAGATTTTTTTAAAGAGGTCATGCTCAACTATGGGGTATCAGGTAGTTTTATGTTACGAGATTTATGTGTAGGAAAAGCAGGATTCTTGTATTAAATGAATTATAAAGATTCATAAAACTACCAGATGTATTGATTATTATGTTTGTCCGTGTTTGTGTACAGCACTGACATTTTTCAGGGCATTATCAGTTGGTTTAGAAGATTTTAAGATATATTCTAATAATAATATTAGTAATACCATATTATCTATTAATACCAATTGGCATTAAATCCAGAAAAATCACCAACTGTATTAGTAGTTGTGCATGAGTATCTCAGGATGTGCTATTATTTCAAATTTGGAAGTCCTGATAAGATCATTTTTCTTCAGTATTAAAATTGTCTATTGTGTTGCTTGGCTGTTTATAGCTTTAAGGGGGAATGGCTGTTTATCAGTCATTTAATTACAATGAATTAAAATGTATATGTATTAATCTATACTCTATTAAAATTGGACATATTGATAGGGAATTATGGGTGAAAATAGTTTTAGCACCATGCAAACCAGACTCTGATTATACGGATCTTATAATTCATCCTTCTACTGCACCCAACTAACTCATTCTGCTAAATTCTCCAAAGGCTAAATGAAGTAAAAATGCTTCCAATAACCAAACCCACGGGGGAATTTTATCACATTCTCTCTCTCTTTTTTAAAAGCACAAATATATTATTTTAACTTGAATTAGTTCTTTCAACAAATATTTGTTGAGCCCCTATGTGAAGAACATAGTCTGGGCACTGGGACTGTGGGAAAACAAATTTCAAAGACAGTTTCATAACATTTCATTTGTGTGTGTGACCATCACTGAAAAAAAAAAAAAAGCCTACTCATTTCTTCTACTTATTACTGTCCGTTGTTACTGTCCATATATTTCAGGCACTAGATGATACTGTAAGTAGGTATTACTAGTAACAATAGGCCTTAGTAAGCACTGATATGATGTCAGTAAATTTGCTAAGCATTTCTATTTCACTATCTCTTGAATTTACTAAAAATCCTATGAATTAGATAATATGTGCTACTTCATTTTGCACACCAAAGAAACAGAGGCTCAGAAATGTTTTGGATATCTTATTCAAGATTACAGAAATAATAAGGGCTGGATCCAGAAATCACAGCCAATGTGCAGGGTTTATATGTGTGTGTGTGTATTCTTAATTATGAGAGTTTTTGTAAGCTTCTTGGTTTTTGAATAACTGTGAATAAACACCAAATAAAGAGGCCTCAAAGACAATACAGAAAAGCTCATTCTAGCAGCAGCCCCCTTGAGCATACTAAGACTGAACTTAGTGTTTTCTTTTCTTTTTAAGATTTTTATTTATTTATTTGACAGAGAGAGACACAGAAAGAGAAGGAACCCACGCAGGGGGAGTGGGAGAGGAAGAAAGAAAGGGAGAAGCAGGCTCTCCCCTGAGTAGGGAGCCCAATATGGGGCTCGATCCCAGGACACCGAAATCATGACCTGAGCTGAAAGCACCTGCTTAACAACTGAGCCACCCAGATGCCCCAAACCTTAGTGTTTTTCAACATGCACAAGTTCCTTCTTTTGGCCTCCTTTTAAGAAGAGGACAACATTTTGCCATAGGCATTATCAATCTACTGGCATAAGTTTCTGTCCTATGACAGTATAAAAATTCATTTTCCTAAAGGGTAGAGAATGAAAGAAATTGAATATGCTTCTAATGTCTGCCAGAGTGCAACCACTGCCACTTTACCTCGTTCCCTTTTTTGTGGACATTTTATTCCACAGGATGCTTCTGAGCATTACTTTCTGACTTGATGATTTTCCTTGAAAAAATAATAATACCCTTATAGACCAAAGATGGAGAGGCCTGACTGACAGTAGTCAATATTTTTCACTGTTCCACAACTAAACTTTTAAAGCAGAAAATGTAAGGCAGGCAACTTTGTATGCCCTCTGAGGGCCTTTAAAGTGACTCACATATACTTTGTTTTGTAATCACATGGGTCCTGTTAAAGCAGAGGAGAGACTGTTTTTATCTAATTGGGTTACAGCTGGATTCCCCATAGAGACATAAAGAATGGGAATCTACACCATCATTTTGGAGGTACTTTCAATTGAAAGAACATTAATGCTGGAGGCTTGAACAGGAATCTTCTTGGTATCAGAGGAATTACAAACTCGTGTATGGGTTCTGCATGAAAGACTCACTGCTACCCCATTGTTAAATAATACAAGGACCACTGATTTTCTTTTCTTCCTTTTTTATTATGGTGTAATGAAGTCATGCTTGTTTTGCAATTTTATGAGTAGTCTCTACATTTTGCATGGTTTAATATATTATATATTAAAATTCAATCGTCATTCACTACTGACTACTTTAAACACATTTGTAATTGGGAGGAACTAGTTCATTTAAGCTGAATTAATCACACTCTGTCTGAATTAATATTTGTTGGCAAGGATTTATACTGATGGCTACTTCACATTTTTATATCCCTTACCTCCCATTTTTCTCTACCATCACTTTTTTTTGGGGGGGGGGAATTGTATAATTTAATTTTTTAATAATTATTTTATTATGTTATGTTAGTCACCATACAGTACATCATTGGTTTTTGATGTAGTGTTCCATGATTCATTGTTTGCATGTAACACCCAGTGCTCCATGCAATACATGTGCTCCTTTTTTAAAAAGATATTTATTTATTTATTTATTTGTCAGAGAGAGAGAGAGAGAGAGAGAGAGCAAGCACAAGTAGGCAGAGTGACAGGCAGACACAGAGGGAGAAGCAGACTCCCTGCTGAGCAAGGAGCCAGATGTGGGACTTGATCCCAGGACCCTGAGATCGTGACCTGAGCCAAAGGCAGCGGCTTAACCCACTGAGCCACCCAGGCGCCTCAATACATGCACTCCTTAATACCCATCATTGGGCTCATGCATCCCTTCACCCTCCTTCCTTCTAAAACTCTCAGATTCCCAAAGTCCATAGTCTCTCGTGGTTCATGTCCCTCTCTGATTCCCACCCCTTTCTTTTTCTTTCCTTCTCCTTATGTCCTCCATGCTATTCCTTATGTTCCATGAGTAAGTGTAACCATATGATGATTGTCTTTCTCTGTTTGACTTACTTCACTTAGCATAATCTCCTTCAGTTCCATCCTTGTTGATGCAAATGTTGGGGATTCATCCTTTCTGTTGGCTGAGTAATATTCCATTGTATATATGGACCAAGAACATCATCTTTATCCATTTGTCTGTTGAAGGGCATCTCAGCTCTTTCCATAGTATGGCTATTGTGGACATTGCTGCTATGAGCACTGGAGTGCATATGGCCCTTCTTTTCACTACATCTATATCTTTGGGGCAAATACCCAGTAGTGCAATTCCTGGGTCATAGGGTAGTTCTATTTTTAAACTTTTGAGGAACCTCCACACTGTTTTCCAGAGTGGCTGTATGAACTTGCATTCCCACCAACAGTGTGAGAGGGTTCCCCTTTCTCCACAACCTCTTCAACATTTGTTTCTTGTCTTGTCAATATTTGCCATTCTAGCTTGTGTAAGGTGGTATCTCAATGTGGTATTGATTTGAATTTCCCTGATGGCTAATGATGTTCAACATTTTTTCATGTGACATTTGTCATTTGTATGTCTTCTTTGGAGAAGTGTCTGTTTATGCCTTCTGCCCATTTTTTTTGACTTGGTTATTTGTTTTTTGGGTGTTCAGTTTAAGAATTTCTTTAGAGATCTTGGATACTAGCCCTTTATCTGTAGTGTCATTTGCAAGTATCTTCTCCCATTCTTTGGGTTGCCTCTTTGTTTTGTTGACTGTTTCCTTTACTGTGCAGAAGCTTTTTATCTTGACAAAGTCCCAAAGTTCACTTTCACTTTTGTTTCCCTTGTCTTTGGAGACATGTTTTGAAAGAAGTTGCTGTGGCCGATGTTGAAGAGGTTACTATGTTCTCCTCTAGGATTTTGATGGATTCCTGTCTCACATTGAGGTCTTGCATCCATTTAGAGTTTATCTTTGTGTGTGGTGTAATGGAATGGTCCAGTTTCATTCTTCTGTATGTAGCTGTCCAGTTTTCCCAGCACCATTTATTGAAGAGACTGTCTTTTTTTTCCATTGGATATTTTTTCCTGCTTTGGCTAAGATTAGTTGACCATAGAGTTGAGGGTCCATATCTGGGCTCTCTATTCTGTTCCACTGATCTATGTGTCTTTGTGCCAGTACCATGCAATCTTGGTGATCACAGCTTTGTAATATAGCTTGAAATCAGGCAACATGATGCCTCCATCTTTTTCTTTTTCAACATTTCCTTGGTGATTCAGGGTCTTTTCTTTTCTTTTTTTAAAGATTTTATTTATTTATTTGACAGACGGAGATCACAAGTAGTCAGAGAGGCAGGCGGTGGGGGGGCGGGAGGAAGCAGGCTCCCCGCTGAAGAGAGAACCTGATGTGGGGCTCGATCCCAGGACCATGGGATCATGACCCAAGCCCAAATCAGAGGCTTTAACCCACTGAGCCACCCAGGCACTCCTTGGGGTCTTTTCTGGTTCCATACAAATGTTAGGATTGTTTGTTCCAGCACTTAGAAAAATGTCATTGGTATTTGATAGGGATGGTGTTAGAAGTATAAATTACTCTGGGCAGTATAGATATTTTAACAATGTTTATTCTTCTGATCCACAAGCATGGAATGTTTATCCATCTTTTTGTGTCTTCTTCAGTTTCCTTAATAACGTTCTGTAGTTTCTAGAGTATAGATCCTTTACCTCTTTGATTAGGTTTATTCCAGGTTATCTTAAAGTTTTTGGTGCCATTGAAAAGGGAATCAATTCCCTAATTTCTCTTTCTATGGTTACATTGTTAGTGTATAGGAAAGCAACTGATTTATGTGCATTGATTTTGTATCCTGCCACATTACTGAATTGCTATATGAGTTCTAGTAATTGGGGCTAAAGTCTTTTGGGTTTTCCACATAAAGTATCATGTCATCTGAGAAGAAAGAGAGTTTGACTTCTTCTTTGCCAATCTGAATACCTTTTATTTCTTTTTGTTGTCTGATTGCTGTTGCTAGGACTTCATGTTGAACAACAGTGGTGAGAGTGGGCATCCTTGTCATGGTACTGACCTTAAGGGAAATGCTCTCAGCTTTTCCCTACTGAGAATGATATTCACTGTGGGCTTTTCATATGGTTTTTATGAAATTGAGGAATGTTCCCTCTATCCCTATACTATGAAGAGTTTTAATCAGGAAAGGATGCTGTATTTTTTCAAATGCTTTTTCAGCAGCAATTGAGAGGACCATGTGATTCTTGTCTCTTCTCTTATTTATGTGTTCTATCAAACTAATTGATTTGTGAATGTTGAACCACCTTGCATCTCAGGGATAAATTCCATCTGATCATGATGGATAATCTTTTCAATGTACTGTTGGATCCTGTTAGCTAAGATCTTGTGAATTTTGGCATCCATATTCATCAGGGGTATTGGTCTGTAGTTCTCCTTTTTGATGGGGTCTTTGCCTGGTTTGGGGATCAAGGTAATGCTGGCTGCATAGAATGAATTTGGAAGTTTTCTTTCTGTTTCTATTTTTTGAAAGAGCTTCAGGAGAACAGGTATTTTTTTTTTTTTTTTTTATCTGAATGGTAGAATCCCCAGGGAATCCATCAGGCCCTGGACTCTTGTTTTTTGGGAGGTTTTTGATCACTGCTTCAATCTTGTTACTGGCTATTGGTCTATTCAGGTTGGCAATTTCTTCCTATTTCAGTCTTGGTAGTTTACAGGTTTCCAGGAAGGCACCCATTTCTTCTAGGTTGCTTAATTTATTGGCATATAGTTGTTGATGATAATTTCTAAGAATTCTTTCTAGTTCCTTGGTGTTAGTTGTGATCTCTCCCCTTTCATTCATAATTTTATTAATTTAGGTCCTTTCTTATTTCTTTTGGATAAGTCTGGCCATAGTTTATTGATCTTATTAATTCTTTCAATGAACCAGCTTCTAATTTCATTGATCTGCTCTACTGTATTTCTGGTTCCTAATTCATTGATCCCTGCTCTAATCTTAATTATTTCTTTTCTAATGTGTGGCTTAGACTTTGTTGTTCTTTCTCCAGTCCTTTAAGGTATAAAGTTAATTTGTGTATTTGGGATTTTTCCATTTTTTTGAGTGGGGCTTGGATGGCTATGCATTTCCCCCTTAGGACCACCTTTGTAGCATCCCATAGGTTTTGGACTGATGTGTTTTCATTCTCATTGGTTTCCATAAATTGTTTAAGTTCTTCTTTGATTTCCTGGTTGATCCAAACATTCTTAAGCAAGGTGGTCTTTAGTTTCCCAATGTTTGAAATTCTTCCACATTTTTTCTTGTGATTGATTTCTAGATTCACAATATTATAGTCTGAGGATATGCAAGGAATAATCTCAGTCTTTTGGTATTGGTTTAGACCTGATTTGTAAACCAGTATGTGGTCTATTCTGGAGAAAGTTCCATGTGCATTTGAAAAGAATGAGTATTCTGTTGCTTTAGGGTGAAATGTTCTATATGTATCTACAAGATCTATCTGGTCCAGTATATCATTCAAAGCTCTTGTTTCCTTGATTTTCTGCTTAGATGATCTGTCTATTGTTGAGAGTGGAGTGTTGAGGTCTCTTACTCTTGTATTATTATCAATATGTCTCTTTATTTTGGTTAACAGTTGGCTTATGTAGTTGGCTGTTCCCATGTTGGGGGCATAGATACTTAAAACTGGTAGATCCTCTTGTTGGATAGACCCTTGAAGCATGATATAGTGTCTTTCTGTATCTCTAACTGTAGTCTTTAGCTTAAAATCTAATTTGTCTGATACGAGAACTGCTACCCCAGCTTTCTTTTTTTTCATGCAACTGCTGGCATGCAAATGGTTTTCCATTCCTTTGCTTTCAGTCTGGATGTATCTTTAGGTTCAAAATGAGTCTCTTGTAGACAAAGCATATGGATGGGTCATGTCTTTTTAGCCAATCTGCAACCCTGTGCCGTTTCATGGGAGCCATTCACGTTGAGAGTGATTATTGAAAAATATTTTATTGTCATCATGTTGCCTGTGAAGTCCTTGTTTTATAAACTGTCTCTGTAAATTTCTGTTTATATCACTTATGGGGTCCTTCTCCTTTTATAGAACCTCCCTTAATATTTCTTGCAGGGCCAGCTTGGTGGTCACATAGTCTTTCAGTTTCTGCCGGGTCTTGGAAGCTCCTTGTCTCTCCATCCATTCTGAATGACAGCCTTGCTGGATAAAATATCCTTGGCTGCATGTTATTCTCATTTAGTACCCTGAATATGTCTTGCCAGCCCTTTCTGGCTTGCCAGGTCTCTGTGGACAGGTCTGACATTATTCTGATTTCCAATCTCTGTACGTAAGAAATCTCTTCCCTCTCGCTGCTTTCAAGATTGTTACCTTGGATCTAAGATTTGCAAATTGAACTATTATATGTCATGGCTTTGGTCTGTTCTCATTGATCTTGGGAAGGGTCCTCTCTGCCTCTTGGACAGAAATGCTTGTCTCCTGCCCCAGATTAGGGGAGTTCTCAGCTACAGTTTGCTCAAATATATCTTCTAGACCTCTCTCTCTCTCTCTCCACTACCTCAGGGATCCCAATAATTATGATATTGGAACATTTCATTCTGTCACTAATCTCTCTCAGTTTGATTCCTTGAGTTTTACTTTGTTTTTCCCATACCACTTCGATTTCCTTCTTTTCTGTCATCTTATTCTCTATCTCATTAATTCATTCATTCTTCTGCCTTGTTTACTCTGTCAGTCAGCATATCCAGTTTAGACTGTATTTCATTCACAGCATTTTTAAGTTTGGCCTAATTGGATCTTATTTCTGCCCTTAGAGATTCTATATTGTTAATATTTTCCTTAAGCCTGGATATCACCTTGATAATTGTTACTCTGAAGTCCATTTCTGACATCTTGGTTATATCTATATCCATTAGTTCTGTGGCAGAGACAATAATCTCTGAATCTTTTTTATGTTGAAGCTTCCTCCTCTTAGTCATTCTTTTGAGAGGTTGTTGTTGTTGGGTTGACCACAACCCAAGCAAGACGCACTTATTTTATAGGGACCTTAAGGCTGTTGGCCTCTTGTTCTTCTAGCCTGTCTTCAGGGGAAGGAGCCTGCTATGCTATTACTCAGGCAACCCTCTTTGGGCCGAGTTGCCCTGCCCCCTGTGTGTGGGGGGAATAGGTTCAGTGAAAACCATTTTTTGAAGCTTTTGTTTTCTGGCGGCTTTCCCTGACAGCTTTTCACATCTCTTCTGAGAGTCAGAGTAAAAGTGACTATATCTAAAACTCCATCTCATAACAGAGAGAGATAACAGTCTGATCTTCACTGAGCTCTCCAGGCCACACTGCCTCCATTTCCATCTGTGCTGCTAAAAATCGCAGCCTCCTGGGTTGTGCATCCCACAGCAGCACTCCCAGCCCTTGCTTCCAGGTCCGGGCACGTCTGTGTCCTTTATGCTTCTAAAACTGCCAGCTGCCCCAGCTCACATGTGCACCCCCAAAGCTCCAGGTTTCAGTCTGGAGGGCTGCCCTAAAGTCCTTTCCCCATGGCTACTGGTCCATGAGTCCATGCCCAGTAGCATGGGATGTTTTGTGTTCCTGTATTATTTCACATTCTTGGCTCAAGCCCTTATGCAGCTCCCTTCCCCTTCTGTTTATCTTCCCCTATCTGTATGCTGAATCATGGTTCCCTGCTTTATACCTTGAGACCAACTGCTGGAGATACTCTGCAGAGATCCAGATTCTTGTATTTCAGACTGATTTCATGGGTGTTCAGAATGGTCTGGTAGATATCCAGCTCAATTCAAGGGACTGGTTGAAATAGGGTCCCCTACTCCTCTGCTATCTTTTTCCTCTTCTTTCCCAGCTATTGCTAAGCCCAGTTATACCTTATTATAAGAAGACAAAAGAGAGAAAAAGAAAGGAAAAAAGATCTGGGCCCAGAGCTAAATACTGGAGATAATGACAGTCAAGAAAGTAGAATAATGGGCACTTTTCTTAAATGGATTCTTTATAATCTGACAGGTTTGTTTAACTTCTGAGTGTCAATGAAGTGATCAAAACAGTACTGCAAATAAAGTATAACATTTGGAAATAGCCAGATTCATATTCTCTCCAGTCACCATCATAGAAATGATACACCTAAGCACCAATTACTCGTCTAAGGTTTAATTTAGTATGGGCATAACGAATACAATTACCATCCAGTGGTGTTCTAGAGATAGCTTGTACATTATTTGTGTCTCTACTCAAATCCATGTCCAGTGATGTCACATTGTTGAAAGAGAATAGGTCATAGTAGGAGTATTTATACCATGAGAAACAAAAGATGGTACAAATCATGGTTCCCATCCTTTCTTTTGCACCCACAGAGAACCTCGTATTGAGCATATGCTAGTATGCCACTACAAGTGACCATACAATTGTTTCTGATCTGTATCATCAGCACTAGTTTGTTCCTTTACAAATGCATGCCATTATCTACAAGGCTAATTACATATCAACATTCATCAGCTGCAAATTAATTGGAAAACATTGCCCTAAAGCTCACATATTATATTTCCTGGTTACCTTTGGCATAGATTAGGACCTCAATCAATATTTTCTGAGTGAATAAATCACTATATGTAATAAAAGTCTTATCTATTTTATATATGAGGTTCTTTCCATAAACAGGTACATTTAATGTAGATTTGCTCTTGTTCAAAATCATATTATACTAATTTATGATCATCAAGGGAAAGTTTTATGTGACAATAGAGAAAAAAATTATTAAGGAGATAGAACTGGATTCAAATGCCACCTAAACTCCTTGCTAACTTTGGAATCTTAGACCAGTTACTCAAATTCTATAGATTTTAGTTTCCCATTTGAAAATACAGACATTAAGATCAACCAATCTTTATCATCAAGATTCTTGTAACAGAAAGTGTCCAGCACATAATATGTACTTTAAAATGGCAATAGGTATTGGCAATATAATAAGAACAGTAATAATTATTTTTCTTACTATTATCATTTTTTTTTACTATAATCATCTAAGGATAATTGATGTTTCTTAAAATTATGTGATTGGGAATAAAAAAATACCATATATGATTTTTCAGTTAGGGAGACATTGGTAACTTATTTAACTGCACTGAAAATAAATCTCAATGAGTGGGATTGTATATGAAGAATTGGGATTCAAGAAGATCTGGCCTAAGCACTTTCCTTACCAAATAATAAGATTCATTTTCAATTGTCCAGCTAAAATTTGCAATTCCATTCCATTTGTCTAAATAAGAGATTTAAGTTAACAATAAATTTCTAAGACTAGAGAGAAGCAAGTCCCCAAACATCTAGGAAGTGGAACATAGATACCTCCTGGACTTTATTTTCCTTTGGAAAATAGAAAAATAAATAATTATGCAACAACTTCATTCTAAATCAGTGGTTCTCAAACATCGATACGTAGGAAAGCCACCAGAGAAGGCTGTAGAAAAAATGCAGATTATTGACACCCCATTCACTAACTTCCTACCCAGGAAGGAAAGATAAAGAAGGAAGAAAAAGAGAAGAGAGAGGGAGACAAGGAGAGAGGGAGAAAAAGAGAAATGAATGAATGAATGAGGGGAAAGAGAACAGGGGAGGAAGCAGAGGAGTCCAGGACTGGAAAATGAATATTTTTGGAAAGGATTCATGTTTACTTCTGAATGTCTTCTGGTATTCTAAAGTCTCAACACTGGTGTTCTGTTCCCTTCCCCCCAACTCCCAGAGTTCTGACATTTGAAAAAGACTGAAATTTATACTGTGTAATTTAGGTAGATTTATATCTCAAGGTAAGTCACCCTACAGGAAATGGTGCTGTAAGTCAAAATGATATTAAGTCATAACTGATTCTCTCAATGAAGCAATGATAGAGTCCAGAGCTACATCCCAGGCCACATCATAAAATCAGAACAAGCATCATCTTTAGTCAACTGCAAGTGATACACCAATAAAACACAGAACTTTCTTAAGAGAGGTAAATGGCTAAGCTGTACTTCAGAGTCACCAATGACAACAAACTGCAGTTGATACTATACTGTATCTCACTGTACCCTGTAGAGTTATAATGCTCTTCATAATCCGTGTCCTATTTTTAATGCAACAAACCATGAGTAAAATGAAGCCATTGGTTCCTAGATATCAGAAGGATTCCATTCCTTAAGAAACTGCATTATAAGCTTTTTTTGTGTGTGTGTGTGACTATGGGAGGATAAAAATTCCCCAGTAGTTATTTTGACTCACAGATGCCTTTCTTGATCTTTTTCTTTTTCTTTTAATTTATTTAAAAAAATCATAAATATATGTTAAATTCCGAAAAGCCATTCAATAAAACATATTGCAATGATCCTATGGGATTTCTCCTTAATTCACTAATGTGGTGAATTACAGCCCACTCCATTTTCTAAAAGCTTGGGGCATTTTTTTCATAACCAGTTCAGTCATGCTTTGTTTGTTGTTAATACATTATTAGGTTCAACCTGAGCCTGTCTTTAGGTTCTTTTTTTTTTTTTTAAAGATTTTTTATTTATTTATTTGACAGAGAGAAATCACAAGTAGATGGAGAAGCAGGCAGAGAGAGAGAGAGAGAGAGAGGGAAGCAGGCTCCCCGCTGAGCAGAAAGCCCGATGCGGGACTCGATCCCAGGACCCTGAGATCACGACCTGAGCCGAAGGCAGCGGCTTAACCCACTGAGCCACCCAGGCGCCCTGTCTTTAGGTTCTTGATCTCTTTTTTCTTACTAAAAAATTTAATGAACCTAGCTATCAGCACTAAATTTGTTGTTCTTTCTGCTAAACTGTAAACAAGTGTTATTGCTTTCTTTTATATAACATATCAACACCAATAATGTAACAACATTAGCAGATATACACTACTTACCATGGAAGGGTAGTAGCTGCTTTATAAGTGCATATAATGACACTTATTTACCATTGTCCCAAAGTTTTCAGTCTTTGATTTTTTTTTTATAATTTATTTTTGTATAAATAGTTTCGTATAAATAATTTTTTTAAAAAAATTTTGAGGTGAAAATGTTAAGCTTGCATGGTGGTTAGATTTAAAAACACTTTTCGAGGGTACCTGACTCAGACAGTTAAGCGTCCAATTCTTGCTTTCAGCTCAGGTCATGATCTCATGGTCATGAGATCAAGCCCCACGTGGGTTGCCATGCTCAGGGAGAAGTCTGTAAAAGGCTTCTCTGTCCCTCTTCCTCTGCTCCTCCCCCTGCAGGCACATGCCTTCTCTCTCTCTCTCTTATAATCTCTCAAATAAATAAATAAATAAATAAACCTTAAAAAAAAAAAAACACTTTGGACTGAGTTTTGTCTCAACTTCATAAAATCAAATATTCTTCTTTCTTAAAAGGACATTTAAAAATAATCTAATCACACATTCCAAGTCACATTAGTGCCCTTTCAATGTACTAAAATTTCAATATACTGCACGATTATAGATCCATGTAATTGATATTATAGAAACAAACACATCAGAATCATGTATCAGGTAGGACCCAGACAGGAGACAGAAACCATTCCAAGCATTTTAAGTGGATAATTCAGTCCAGGGATTAGAGGACATAGGCAACATAAGTTTACAAAGTCAAGAAGAGAATGAGGAAGCAACATAGAGATTAACAACAGCTGACTCAGCTACTGTGCCTGGATCTAGAGAGACGGAAGAAAAGGACTGGAGCAGATTCCAGTGGGCTGTCCCGCAGTTACCCAGGGGAGAACTTCAACCAGGCTGCCATTGCCTATAGACATGCCTAAGTCAGGGCAAGGGAGGAAAAAATATCCTGATTTTACCTGCCTTAGAAATGTACTCTGCTGAAGAGTAGAATGCATCTGATAAGATAAGAAACAGCACAGTTACATATCTATGTATGCGTGGCTCTTTAAAGTTGTCCTCAGGAAAGAATCCATACTCCCCCAAATGATGATGCCTTTGCACAGTATATTTTTATATTTCCATTTTTAATTTTTACTACTCACAGAAGAACAAATGTATCTTTATCAGAGCACATGAATAGCTCATAAATTCATTGATACCTTGGCTTACTGTTATAATTACTGCACATGACAACATGCTTGCAATTTGCCTGTGATGTAAAGTGTGAATTATCTGATGTTGATTGTCAGATGAAATCTGTCTATGCTTGCAATTTTCAAGAGATTTCCCATTAGGGAAGTGAAGGATGATCTAGTTTTGACTATATATGTTATCACAAAGTTCATATTTTATTTAGGCAAGTAGAAATTCCTACCATTTTTATTTTTAAACTACTAACCTTGAGTGGGTTTATACACCAGGAATTTAAGGCCAATGGTGGAAAAGAGAGTTAAGACTTATTGAACACCTATTATAAGTTGGGCACTATGGAGGTATTTCGCACACGTTACCTTATAGAATTATGAGATAGATATTCTGTTTAATGTGACCTAATATCCATTTTCCTGTTCATTACAAACATAAAGCATGAATATTTAAAACTGAACTTCCTATGGCTTTAAATGATCTACACTTATTTGTCTCATATTCCCACTTACTCTCAGTTTCATTCACCTGTATTTTTTGTGAGTAATCTTTAAATCTGGAGGAAATGAGAGAGCTCTAAATAAATAAATACCATTCTGCTTGAATCATAATTGTAGAGTATATATTAGGTTGTGATTTTTAAATTTTTTTTTGACAAAGACTATCTTATTAACCATTGTTTTCCCAATACTAACTGCCAAGAGAGTGACTTTGGGCTATTTGTGTGTGTCTGTGTTTCCTTAATTAAACTTATTTAAATTCCTATGTCCAATTATATGCCATGGAGACATGAAGACCATTTTTTCCTACTTCCCAGTCCTTCCTATAAGTATGCATGTCTGTTAAAAAAGAGAATATATTTTTCCAACTTGCTTTTTTTTGAGTCCTCTGTTAAGACTGATGTTTCACTGACTTCAGTATTGTATTTTTAACTGTGACATATTTAGTTTAAAAAGACTCTCTTCCCAACTACTAAAGGATGAACATTTTTTAAATTTTTACTTTTTTTTTGTTTTGCTATAACTATCTTTGCATTTCTATAGCATCATTCAGTCTATAAGACAACAAGTACACAATGTATAGATAAAGTGATCTTTGAATACTGCTGGGCTGTTTCAGACTACGAAGTCTGACAATTCTGACAATTCCCCTCCTATGTTTTTTTAAGAAGGTGGATCTCTAATGTTAAAGTAATTTTTCTTCGTTTTTGAAGAATAAGTTTGTGAGTAAGATCAGCACAGTCTCTCAACAATTCTTGTCAGTAGAAAATATGTTCATGTGTTGCTAGTAACACTATAAATCTCTCATTGGGAATCTATACAGATGACAATAAAGTTTATTGCCTAAGAATCTTATGGTTATTTTACATAACTTGGCTTGGGAACATGCCAAGAGAAAAACAACTTCTAGGAGCTGTTCTTTTTTGGTAATTTTGTGTTGTTGAGATCACATGGAGAGGCAGGCAGCTCTGTAGACTATGGAACAATGAGATAGCATACATAAAGCGGAGCTGATACCTTGAGGTAATTCTCCTTTGCAAACTAAAAGGATATTTGATAATCAGCTATAGCTAATATGTCTCCAGGATAATATAATCTTGTCTTGAACACAGCAATTTTTTTTTCTTGCTAACATATTCCTTTCAGCACTTGTCTTTATCTACCACTCAATTATATATGCATGGGTTCATGGTTTCACATTGTGTGTTTTATTCACGCCTGCCTCACACTTGAAACACTTAATCCAACAGTGTATTATTTATCTCTGCTGAGCATTGTGTTCCTACAGGTACAAGCTTATCCAAGAACTTCCTAAATACCACATAATTACGGGTCAACAAATTCACTTGTTTTGTATGCGTTTCACAAAACAAGCCCTTGTTTTAAAAAAAAGGAAACATCAAAAAAAAAAAAAAAGGAAAGGCAGGTTTTTAGAAATTTAATTGACATTGACATTGGTCAAAATACCACTCGATGACAAATTATTTTGGAAGACAAATATGCTAAAATAGCCCGTTGCGTGAAGCTCCCCTTCTGTAATTCTAAGAGAAAGGGAAGAGTCTGGTATATCTTACTGACTGAGGTCTAATTTGTTAATTTGTAAACCCTACTTACTTATAAATTTAAATACTTGACTGTCCATCACAGTGACATCTTTGTGAGCAAAGGGTTTCTTTTACTTTCTCCCGCGTGCTTACCACATTGGTCTTATACTGAAAGGTAAGCCAGGATCTACAGCTTCAAAATGGACTCCGTGGCTACTCCGACACATGCTACTCACTTGTTTTGCTTGAACCTGGAAACCCTCCCAAGTATTTACTAACCCTTCCTCGCTTTTGACAGGTTTTGCACTGGCAGCTCATGGAACTGCACCTTTTGAACGCCCATGAAAGGAAAATTTCTGAAGGAAAACCCCTGATAGATCACCAAAATTGAAGAGAGGAAGAAGATAACTTCTCTGTGTAATTCAGTAATATTCTTTTTCTTTTTAGTAGCGGATTAAATCTTTTGTAACCTTCTTAAACTTTTGTTACCTTTCTAATTTAAAGTGACAGGTTAAATGATAATGCAACTGATAGGGGTGAGCAACTGGTCAATGGCTAGCCTGATCGGACTACATAATGCAGCTGAAATTGCTAAAATATGCAGGCCTATTGTAATTTTGACAGAAAACAGTTTCCTGCAGGGCTTTATATCTCCCTGGGTGGTATTAAAAGCCAGGAATGTTGTAAGTACCACATTTCTTTCTAGTAAAGTTGGGAAATCTTAGCAACCTAAACTTAAGTTAAAAAAAATACACACACACACATATAATTTTGAGTATCTTGAAATTTTATCTGTGTCTATTGTGAATGGGAAATTTGATGGTAAATTATGTTAAAAACAAGACAACAGGCCCACTATACATTTTGTTCATCCCAAGCTCCCTATCACCGTAATGAGACTTAACTGTACTTTCAGCTCCCTCAGAAATGGAATCTTAAGCCAGTCCGTCAGAAATCCTCTGATCAGCTCTAGTTAAGTAATCTGCCCGACAGATCCCTGCCATCCCTCAAATGAAAGTAACTTTCCAGTAACCAAATTGCTTCTTGCCTCAGCCAAGTTCCTTGTTCTGTTCCCTTCTGCCTGTAAAGTCATTTTGTGCAAGTTTCCCAGAGCTCCTTTCTATCCGCGAGATTGGATGTTATCCAATTCGTTCTGATTTTTGCTTGAATAAACCCTTGAAATTTTTAATATGCCTCAGTTTACCTTTCAACAGTTCTGTTGTCAGAAGGGGGATCCAACAGAGACCCCCACTGAGACCCCCAAGAGGTAGGAGCAACCCAGCTTACCTGTTCTGAGTTCCTTGAGCTTGCTGCTTTCTTGCTGCCTCTGGAGGTGGTCCTTAAGTTCCTCTGGGATGCTAGCTCTGCAGTTTTGCGTTATGAGCTTTCAGACTGAGCATTTTTTTCTGGACTGGGTTGCACTTAGAAACTGGACTGGGTAAAGGCAGGACGAGGTCTAAGTGGGACGGCGTGGGATTTAGAAATGGCTGGTGAAGCACAGGAGTGAGTCCAAAGTAGGAAACAGATGGGTGCGGGTCTAAACTAGGTATGACTTAAACACTAGATAGAAACCAGGGTTGCACTGGACCCCACTTAGAAAGCAGACCAGATGCAGGGTTGGAGTCTCTGTGTGTCGGGGTCAGAATGGGTCCGACTGAGAAGCCAGGCCTGTCTCTAGCTGTCATCCTAAGAACTACAATCTGGGTGGGATCCGGAGTTGGACTGGGTCTGATTTGGGGTTGGACTGGGTGAGGCAGGACTGGGAATAATTTAGAAAGCAGGTTGGGTCTAGTATTGGATTAGATCCCACTTAGAGACCAGATTTGGTTCCCCTTGGAAGGGTGACTGGTGTCCAAAAGTGTCTGTTCTAGAAACCGGGGCGGGTGAGAGGTGAGTTTAGGTTCCACTTAGAAACTGGATTTGAGGGGTGCCTGGGTGGCTCAGTGGGTTAAAGCCTCTGCCTTCGGCTCAGGTCATGATCTCAGGGTCCTGGGATGGAGCCCCACGTCTGGCTCTCTGCTCAGCAGGGAGCCTGCTTCCTCCTCTCTCTCTACTTGCCTCTCTGCCTACTTTGATTTCTCTTTCTGTCAAATAAATAAAAAAAAAATCTTAAGAAAGAAAGAACGAACTACAGTTAAAAAAGAAAGAAAGAAAGAAGAAAGAAAGAAAGAAAGAAACAGGATTTGATGTAGGTGGACTGGATCTGGGGTTGGAGTGGGTCCAATTTAGAAACCAGAGAGGATGAGAGGTGGGATTGCGTAGCACGTAAATACTGTATCTGGTTTACGTATCTACGTGAAAATACCATATCTGGGCTGGAACAAATAGTTCCACTTTTGAAACCAGAGGAGGTGTGAGGCTGGTGTCACTTGGAAACCAGAATTGGTCCAGAGGGCCCTGGTTATGAGTTGGAAACTAGATCAGAACTGGGCCAGACTGGGCCCAGCTCAAGGTGGACTGGGTCTAACGTGAGGCGCCAGGTGAGTAAAATTTTGTTTTTAAGGCTGAACAAATAGGTTAACCCCACCAGCGAATATTTTGAATTACAGTGGCCACAGTGGAGAATTCTTTCTCCAGACTAATATATCCATTTATGAGGTGCCCTAGAGAAAAAGGGTCTCAGCCAAGCGCTCACTATAATGCAGAGAGGGAAATTTGTTTTTCGTTCTTTGCAGTTTTTGTTGACCATTATGAGGCCCACCGGGACATTCCAGTTACTCCAGACTCTGCAGACAAGATCCTGGGGAACCGTGAAGGAACCGGCGCCAGGTGAGAATTCTTACTAGTCAGCTGTGCAGGTCTCTGTTGACCCTTTAGGAGAGAAGAGGTACAATTTCATGCTATCCCTTCCTTTCTGATTGGCAGGCAAAAAACATTCGTGAGAATGTTTTTGAATTGTTCAAACAATGCTTTTGAATTGTTCCTTGTGAATTTGCTTTTGGGTACACATTGATTGTCAGTACTTTTCTCTCCCAGGGATGGCTACTGCCTTCTTATTTGTCTGGTTTTGTGTCTCAAGAACTTGGCTTTGCTTTTTTCCAGACTGCAGCCTTCAGATTCTTGTGTGCAGACAGTTCAACCTTCTTAGGTTGGGGACCCCAAAAATGTGGCTAGACAGCAGTGTGGGTTGCATTCCTTTCGTGGTTAGGGTCCTATCAACTGTCGCCAGCTCTTGGAAATGGTCCAAGTCCATTCTTTTGGGGGTGACTTTGTATAGTGGGAGGGTAGTATTTCTTGCACCCTCTTTTGGGTTGTATCCAAAAGGTTGTTCAGTACCCCCAGGAAGATTTACTGTTTGTCCTGGCTGAAAACTGATGAGGCATTTGAAATGAAAAAAAGAAAAAAATTAAAAAAAAAAGATTTTTTTTTTTTTAAGTAGTTCTGTGGTCTGAAGCTGGTCAAATTGAAAGCTGATGTTCAGAGCCTGTTAGGACCTTTTCTTAAAGGTCCTCTCCTAAAGCTAAAAGGAAAATATGTTCCCAAAATGAAAGAAAAGCCTGAAGCCTTTGTGGAAGTATTTACTAATATTACCATCCAAGGCACCCATCCTTAAATCAAGAATGTAGGATTCTTAAAATTTCAACATTTTAGTTGAAGATCTTCTCCATGACATAAAGCAGGAAACCGAAGATAGTATAGCTGAATGTGTGGGCAACCACTTGATGTCATTCAGGTTGTAATTCGATTCTTTAAGGAACTAAAAGCAACTACAAAATCTGGTCTCTACAAGAACAGAAATGGGGCTGGCTCTGGGGCTGGAATTGGGACTGTGTTTGGGAGCCTCATCATTGGTTATGCCAGGAATCCCTCTCTGAAGCAACAGCTCTTCTCCTACACCATTCTGGGCTTTGCCCTCTCGGAGGCCATGGAGCTCTTTTGCCTGATGGTGGCCTTCTCATCCTCTTCGCCATGTGAAGGAGTTGTCTCCACCTCCCATAGGTCTTTCTCCCGTGTCTTGTGTGCCCTGTATAATCCTTTTCCTATACCTCCCCAGGCAACCTGGGGAAAGTGGTTGGCTCTGGGTTTGACAGAAGGAAGACAAATAAATACTGTATTAATAAGAAAAAAAAAAAAAAGAAGAAGAGAAATGGGGCTCTGGAAACAATTCAAAGCCCACCTACTTTTTTTTTTTTTTAATCCAATGCTAAAACCTCTCTTATTCATAACAAAAGGCTTAGAAGATCTGGACTTGGGGAACAGTCGTCCTTGGTGGATTTGATTAGTTTCTGCGATCGAGAATAATCTTCAGTAAATAAAAGCTAGTTTAACTCTGTTGGTTTAATTAAAACAAGCATGTCTTTAGAATTATCAGCATTAAATATAATACTTAGGTAGAATAACCTAAGTTTACTAAAATTCAAATAAACTTGTGTTATCTCTGCTATAGAATTTGTCAGCAAAAAACCAAACTTCATTTATGGTTATTCTTTAATGGCTCTTGAAATTTTCATGAGTAATCTGAACCTAAATGTTAAGAACAAGTAAATTAAATAGACTTAAGTAAGATAAAAGTATATATGAGTTTTTCAAGAATAAGTGTGCTTTGTGGCATGCCTATTTAAAAAATAGTTTCCAAAATTTTTGGTAACTTGAAAACTTAAAGTTAAATGGAGATAATTTAAATGATACATATTCATTGACTATCTAGATCATTTCCAAATAAAATACTGAAACATTAATTACTAAATGTAGATTTACCCAGTTTTGGCTTCCTTTTACAGAGAAACTAAAAATATGT
Source organism: Mustela nigripes (assembly GCF_022355385.1). Classification (NCBI taxonomy): domain Eukaryota; kingdom Metazoa; phylum Chordata; class Mammalia; order Carnivora; family Mustelidae; genus Mustela; species Mustela nigripes. The sequence goes on from NC_081558.1 coordinate 42,777,976, forward strand.
GGGTCTACTAGTATGTGTTTTGTGCCACACTGAAAAATTTATTGTGAGGAACAATATATTTCTGAAAATTATGAAATGTATTTATAAGTTGGCAGTACACAGAATGCTAGTGAAACAGTACAAACAATTCACTAATTTTTACTAACAATTAAGAATTCAAAGAGTCAAGAATTCTAATCAATGTATGTAGTTAAGACTAAGAAATAATAAGGGTGAGAGGAAACAATTGTGTAAGAAAAGAAGGCAAGGAAATTAAAGTGATGTTCCAGAATAAGAAAGAGGGAAAAAAAAAATAAAACAAAATCTGAACAGATGTAAAAAAGGCATAGAAGTTTTGTGCAGAAAGAATCTTGGGAAAGGAAATTTATGTGTGGTCAAGCTGGTTAGGATAGGAATGGATATATTTAAGTTTTTAAAGAATTTAAATATCAAAAGTACACTGGTACAAAGTTAGAATTTGATTTTCTTCTTGTTGAAAGGACAGTTTTCTTGGCCTAGTGGTCTGTTCTTGTGAAAGTTTTTGTTGTTTTTTTGTTTTTGTTTTACCTTTTAGGTAATCTACCTGGAAAACAAAGATTTTGTGTCTTAACAAAAATTGTTCATGTTGTCTTTGATTATTTGATTATTTAAGGCCTTTGATTATTTAAGAAAACCCAGTGTTCTTAGTATTAAAAGAGCTGAGTTTTGGGGTTGCCTGGGTAGCTCAGTTGGTTAAAGTGTCTAACTCTTGGTTTTGGTTCGGGTCATGATCTTGGGATCATGAGATCCATTCCCGCATTGGGCTCTGCGGTCAATATGGAGTATGCTTGGGACTCTCTCTGCCTCTCCTTCTGCCTCTCCCCACCTCTCACCCTTTCTCTCTTTTTCATAAATAAATCTTTAGAAAAAAAAAAAAGCTAAGTTTTTTTTTCACAACTGTGTAATCTTCTGTATTTGCCTTTAAAATCTTCTGTTGTCATTTTGTGTAAATATATAATTGGGTATTATTTCATAATGATCTATGATTTTTTTTAAAGATTACTTATTTATTTGAGAGAGAAAAAGGGAGAGAGCATGAGTGGAGGGAGGAGGGAGGAAGAGGCAGAGGAGGAGAGAGAGGAAGAGGGAGTTTCTTGTTGAGCAGGGAGCCCATTGCGGGGCTTGATCCCAGGACCCTAGGAACATGACCTGAATTAAAGGCAGATAGATGCTTAACCATCTGAGCCACCCGGGCACCCATGATCTGTGCTCTTACTTAATTAAATGTCAAACCTTTTGATATTTTCTTAAAATCAAATTTTATTTTTTTAAAATTTTTATGAGGAAACAAATTATTCATTTTAGTGAGTATAGTGTCTTTTTGTCTTAATAGCTAAATTTCTACTTGAATGTTATAAACAGATATAAAAGTACAGTGAATAATATAACTAATATCCATTATGTTTAGAGATACAATAGAATATTACAAAATTTAATTGCAGGTCCTGTATTGCTCTTCCTAGTCCTTTACTTTTGTCTCTTACCCTTTCCAGAAGAGGCCTCTATCCTTTGGTTGATTTGTTTCTTTCTTATGAATGATTTTATATTTTCATGATATGCATACATCTCCATAAATAATATGACATGATGAGTGTTTTGAAACCTTAAATACGTGGAAGAATATGGTGTATATTTCAATCTGCATTTTTTCATAACACTCGGAAACATTTATATTTTTAGTATATACTTTGATACAGTGCAGTCTTATTTATTTTTCTTTTTTCACTATAGGTATAATGTATTTCAGGGTATTTATTTATTTTAGGTTTTTTCCCAGTTTTGCACAATTGCAAGAATTTGTAAAATGGCCATTTTTGTGCATGTCTCCTTGTGCATGTGAGTGTAAATTCTTTTAGGTTTCATACCTAGAAATGAAACTGCTTGGTCAAAGCTCAGCTTTATCCAGTCAACTTTACTGTGTCTCAGAGATCTTCCAGTATGTTACCTTCTAAAAGCTTTGAAGTTCACAGGATACCTTGGTGGCTCAATCAGTTAAGTGTCTACCTTTGGCTCAGATCCTGATCTCAGGGTCCTGGGAGCCAGCCTGGATCATCAGGCATCTTGCTCAGCGGGGACCCTACTTCTCCTCTGTCTGCCACTTCCCCCAGCTTGTGCACTCATTCTCTCTCTCTGAGGAAAAAAATCTTTTAAAAAAATTAAAAAAATAAAAACGTTGATGTTCACTTGGCACGTTTTGGTTTTTCATCAATGTAAAATTAATTTTCTGTATTATGTGAGGCAGGGATCACTATTTTGTTCAACATGGAAAATCATTTGTTTTAGAAAAAGTTGATTTTCTCTTTTCTGCACTGAGTTTCCATTTTTTTGGTTTCTCCATTCTGTTCCACTGGTTATCATCCACTTTTATGCCAATTTCAGACAGTCATAATTATTCTAGTCATATATAAATTTTAATAGTTGATCAGCAACTTCTTCAAAATTACCTTAGTTATTCTTGGTCCTTTATTATTTTATATGAAATTTTTAATATCTTTTGAAGTTTTGCACATATTCCTCTTTTTATTGGATTTCCATTGAATTAGAGATCAATTTTAGGAGAATCATTACCTATGTATGTATATAATTTCCTGTCTGTGTAGCACTCCTTTTATGTCTTTCAACCTTACTTATTCTATCTTGCATTGTAGATTTTTAGATTTATTTTTGTGGACTCAAGGTTATTTTGTTATTGTCACTATTTTCTCCCATCACTAGAATTTGTTTTACTGTTAAGTAGGACTAGCTAAGCCCTTTTCTTTCTTTCTTTCAGATTTTATTTGATTTGATAGAGAGAGAGAGAGCACAAGTAGAGGGAGCAGGAGAGGGAGTAGCAGGCTCCCTGTTCAGTCTGAGGACCCTTGGATCGTGACTTGAGCAGAAGGCAGGCACTACTAACTGAGCCACCCAGGTGCCGAGATAAGCCCTTTCATTCTGAGTCTTGTGCCTTTATTTAATCTAGAGAAAATTTTTTCAAAATCAAATTTTAAATGGAGTTTTGGGCCTCAAACTAATCTTGAGATTTCCCTCAGGGTCTCTGGAAAATCTCAAATGATTTGTCTCTCACCTTCTAAAGGAGACAAGTCACACTCATTCGGCTTAGTTGGTATGTTAAATTATATGGGAAATAAGTGATATTAAGCCTTTTTAGACCATATGTTTATGGATGTGTGTTACTGATACAAGTATTCCTGAAATTCCTGAAATTAACATTACTAGAAGTATGTCATTACTCAGTCCAATTATTATCCTAAATTATTATATGCCATGGAAATAATTAAATTTCCTGACCTAGTGAACTTTTCACCAGATCTTTAACCATCAGCACTAGTTAGGTCATCTACATGAGTAACCTCTGCCATGCCTTAAGGAAAGTAACTTTACAATAACCAATCTATCTGTTTTTTCCCTCCTATAAGTTCCTTGTTCCCACACCCCTCTGCCTATAAAAGTATTTCATTTTGTACATCTCCTCCGAGTTCCGTTCTTTCTGCGGGATTGGATGCTGCCTAATTCAGATCGGTTTTTGATCAGATAAACTCATAGTTGTAAATATGCCTCAGTTTATCTTTTAACAAGCATAATACTACAGTTTAAAAACCCTTGTCCACTTGGTTCCCACAATCAAATTACAAATTACGATAGTTAAGAACCTACTTTTCTGCTTAGTCCTATGTCCTCTAAGGCAAAATAAATTGGGACATTTTTGAGCAGCTATTTAATAATATAGTAGTAGGCAATGGGAATGGGGAAAGATCAGGTGCAAATTAGCATGGATCATGTAATGACCCAAGTTAACATTTATTTCAGTAACTTTGATGGGGCCTGGAATGTCTATAAATGGCTATTGTGATGAACATGCATCTGTCAGTATCTGTTTTCCAAAAGCAGCTCATTTCTTTTGACTGTATCCTTTCTATTTTTGTTAGATGCTCCTCGTTTTTGTACCTTCCACATATAGATTGCTGGTAGCTCATATTGTACCTTTGTACAAAAAAGAAAAAACGTGCTACTTTGGATACTTTCAGCACCATACCAGGACTCAAGGCAAGACTGACGATGTAGTATGTGGGGCCAGTGTAAAATGAAAATTTGAGGCTCTTTGTTAAAAGAAAATCTTGGGGTGCCTGGGTGGCTCAGCTGATTAATCATCTGACTCTTGGTTTTAGATCAGGTCATGATTTCGGGGTCCTGAGATTGAGCTCCATGCGGGCCTCCATATTTAGCACAGAGTTTGCTTTTCCCTTTCCCTCTGCTCCTTCCCCCATACTTTTTCTCTCTTTCTCCCTCTCTGTCTCACAAATAAATAAAGAAAAATCTTAGAAAAGAAAAAAGAAAGTCTTAATAATTTTAAGACAACAATAATAGAGCATTAAACCAAGTGTAAAAAACCTTCTAAGTTTGGACCTGTGTGACTGCATGGGCTCCCTGCCCATGAACACGGTCCTGGTTCATGGTTTGGTCAATGGAGCAAAAGCTGGATTTTGAACCACATTTGTCCTCTCAGAGCCAAATACTCTCACTCAGGAATAGTGCAAGGCCTAGTTAACCAGGCTGCAATGGATTCCAGCATTGACAGGAATTATGTAAATTAAATGCATATTAAGATCGTATTAACTCCAATTCCCATATTTGGCTAGAGTATGTTTCTGGATTTTCACCCTGGATTTCTGAGCATGCCTGGCTCCCCAGAGTACTCCCGTATATAGGTTGGTAAGTGGTAAATGGGGCACTAAGTAACTTTTCCTTTTGATCCAGCTGAACATCCAATCAAAATTGTGGAAGGTTTATTCATTTGTGATTCATTTTCATTGTTTAGTCATTGGGGTAGGAGGTAGTAAACTATAGTAGATTAGACTTGGGAGTTAGATCTGAGTGAAAATCCAGACTACATTACTTCTTGGTTGGGAACATTGGCCAAATAATTTAAAGCATTAAGTCCCTCATCTGCAAAATAGGGAAAATATTTATAAAAGAATAAGTTAGATACACCTCTGTGATAAGCTTTCACTAAATATTTCTGATTGTGGAAAAGTAAATTCAGGTTATTTCTCTAAATAGCAAAGAATCTATTAATGATAGCTTTGGTGAAGAATGTTTCAAGTTATTACAAATGATGCCTTGCAAATCTGAAATAAAATTCTAAAGTAAATGAATTAAGACCTTTTATAGGGAGAGAAGGGATTATGAAATCAAGAATGAGATAATGTCAAATGTAAAACGACATCAAGATTTTCTTGAATAACACTATAATAAAAGCTTACATGAGGATTTTAGTCATTTTCTGTATGTGTGTGTATTTGTGTGTTTTATGGGAAGAAATTTTTCTTGATGTAATTGTGCTTTCATTTACCAAGACCAGTTATTTAAAGGTACATCAGCACAGATATTAAGAGACTTACATTGGATGAACAATACAAAGGTAAATAACTAATATTCTATGGAGAGAAAACAAAGAATTTAATTTGGAAAACCTTGAGTCTTAGCCAGTTAAAATATTTGCATTGTGCAAAATGATTTCTATAGCAATGGGAATTTGGAGGTCTCAAACCAATTTAATTCTAACATTTCATCTCATTTCCTGATGTATTTCATCTTGATGAGAGACCAAAAAATCTTGTGATATCAGATGATATAAATACCAGTGGATAGATTTTTTTGCCAGGAAAACACATTTTAAGTATAGGAAACATAGTATATAGTATAGGATTTGGATTCAGATAGACCTTGTTCAAATTCTAGCTCACAACATTATATTTTTATATTTTGACAAGTCATTTCATGTCTCTGACCCTAAATTCTTCATTCTTAAAATTAATAATGCCCACTTAATAAAAATTGAATTAAGAATGGAACATCATGCATACAAGTGGCCTTCCAACCTAGTTCTTAATAAATGATAACTGTTGGTATTTATTAAGTTTAGAACATATTTCACTTTTCTGTTTTCATTTTATCTTTCCAAATAGATTATTAGTTCTTTGTTGATAAGTTTCAAAGAAAAGCTCTTTTGTTTCCTCCAGAACACTCAACACAACTTTGACCAGCTAACAGCTACTTAATAAAGTAGTAGAAAAAGACTACTGGAAAAAGACTTGATTTCATTGAGCAATAAAGCATTCTCTCTAGGACAGGTATGGGAAATTGAAATGCCTAAAGCACACATGAGAAGGTGGCCTGGAACATTTTCTTATGCAATATTAAGCTGTGCTCTTTTCATCCACACACATATTGTTTGCAAGTAAATCTCAAAACAAATATATTCTATTTTAGCAAGATATATTCTTTCCTGTTTTTGTAAATTCAGAATCTTCCCAGTCCTTGACTTTCTTTATTTAATAGAGTCATAGATTCAAGAGTATTATATTTTCCTCTCAATCCTAAGATTAAACAAGTATAAAAATATAATGTATATAATAATATTACCCTTCCTATTGCCAACCACTCTTTTCTCTTCATTACAACTCCTCTTTCCTACCCATTTTCAAAATTAGAAATACGTTTTAAAAAAAGAGAGAGAGAGAGAAAAGGAGTTAAAATATAGTGCAAATTAAATTCTGTCAATAATTTTGACCCGTTTTCCCAGTTAGTCCAAGTGTCAGGATATCTTTGATTACTATTGACTGGCTGAAATTAGTCAAAATAGCAGTAATTAATGCTTTCTTCAGACCCTTTCTAATCACAAGGAATTAAAGAAGAATTATTGTTTTATTCTTGTCAAACGGAGGTGTCTTATAAAGGTACAAAGAGAGGTAAAGAAGATAGGAATGAGCCTCAGCAGCTAGAGTAGGGTTTCATAGAGGGACAGAATGCTATTCTTCTGGTTCGGAAAGAAGTTTCTTTTGGTACCTGTGGTGGTTCATCACCTCTTCTAGCATTGAGTCCTGAAATAAGCATTCATTTCTCCTTAATACAATTATGGTAATCCTACTACTTTCTCTGCTTTACTTTCAAAATGTTTGTAGGCTGCTGTTAAAATTTTCTATGCTCTGTATTCTATCTCGTAATTTCTACTACACTGTTGACTTCCATAACTACTACTTGTCTCATGGTTTTTACTGCTTGCCCATCAACTCTAGCTCCTACAAAGGGAAGATCTTACTGGGTCTTTTAGTCACCATTCACTTTATATGGTATTGTTCTTGATAGAATTTTCAGGGCAGCTACTGCTTAGCCTGGGGCCTACCAATACATGGACAGATGCCATGAATTCCCAAAACGTCTTGTGACTATTTGTTGCTGTGTATATTTTTCTCCCTTCCTTCCTTCCTTCCTTCCTTCCTTCCTTCCTTCCTTCCTTCCTTCTTTCTTTCTTTCTAAGATTTTATTTATTTATTTGACAGACAGAGATCACAAGTAGGCAGAGAGGCAGGCGGAGAGAGGGAGGGAAGCAGGTTGCCTGCTGAGCAGAGAGCCTGATGGGGGGCTTGGTCCCAGGACCCTGAGGTCATGACCTGAGCTGAAAGCAGAGGCTCTAACCCACTGAGCCACCCAGGTGCTCCTGCTCAAGACTTTCTGATACTAAAATTCTATTAAGAGTTTGTAAAGTTTCAAAAGAGAATTAAAAATTTCCATATTGCTCTTTACAAAGCTTATACACATAAAAGCTCACTGATGAAGTGGAACTGCTTGTGCCATGTAATTCTGACAGAGGGTTAGTAAAGTATCAAATCAATTACTGGGAGAGACTTACACAAAGTTTAATTTCTTATAGGTAACTAAAGTATCTGTCTAGAATGTTTGATTTCTGGTAAGCTATGAAGTTCTAGAACTAGGAAATTATGCACAGACTCAGACAAGAGGGAATCCTTTGACAGACAATGAAACTGTAGGATGAATAATGCCCTTCAAATACTTTTCCTTTTGGATATATGTCTATATTTATAATTTCTGATTCCACTCAAAGTGGAATAGGGTTCAAGTTTCTGAACAAATACCAACTTTTAATTCTGAAACTTTGTATTTGTGAAGCCATCTTATTTCTTGCTCAAATCCAAAATTAGAATGCTGTATTGGTAATGAACTCCATTTTCTCCTTCAGAAGGATGTTTATTTGCTTCTTACACATTTAGGACAGGTGCATGCACACCATGTGCACATATATACACTATGAGAAGTGGAAAATTGAAATGTTCTAATTACAAGTGATTCAACATTCCCTGAAATAATTTGTTTTCCATTCAAGTTTTACTTCAGTAAGTCTCCAAATTGAAACTCTTATCTATGGTGCTTGGAAAACTTGGAGAAAAGCTATAGTTAAAAAAAAAAAAAAGGTGAACAGGAAAATGACTAAGAGATCACTGTGGAGTATATTAATTAACTCAATATTAATAAGAAGACTGTTGCCTTTTCATATCCTTTTCTCCTGCTTTACTTTGATTTTCAGTCAACTTCAACTTGAAACATAGTAAAAATTATGACTTTTGTGAAGTGGTTCGGTGGTTCAGTCAGTTTGGTGGCCAACTCTTGGTTTCAGCTCGGGTTGTGAGATCAAGCCTCACGTGGGGCTGTGATTAGCAGAGTCTGCTTGAGATTCTCTGCTCATTCCCCTGCTTGCACCCTCTCTCTCTTTTTCTCTCTTTAAATGAACAAATAAAATCTTTTAAAAAAATTATCTTTTGTGTAAAACTCAGACCATAAAAAGAACTTTCTCTATTGATTTTGCCTTTTTTTGAAATTTGTGATAATGAACGTAAAACTTGAAATCTACCCTCTAAACAAATTTTTAAATGTACAGTATCATATTGTACACTATACACATAATATTATACAATGGATGCCTAGAATTTTTTTGTTTTGCCTGACTGAAACTTAAGTGCAATGAGGAGAAACTCCCTATTTTCCTTTCCTCCAGTCCCTGACAACCACCATTCTAATCTCTGCTTTGATGATTTTGACTACTTTAGATACCTTGTATAAATGGTACCATATAATATTTGTCTTTCTGTGGCTGGCTTATTTTACTTAGAATGTGCTCAGGCTTCATCCATGTTGCAGCATATGACAAGAATTCCTTCTTTTTGTGGCTGAGTAGTATTCCCATTGTACATATATATCACATTTTTAAAATCAGTTCATCTATTGAGGGGCATTTAGGTTGTTTCAAAATTTTGGCTGTTGTGGACAGTGCTGCAGTGAACATGGGGGTATAGTTATCTCATTGAGATCCTGATTTCAATATTTTTGGATAAACACCCAGAAAGAGGATTGCTGGATCGTCTGATAGTTCTGTTTTTAATTTTTTGAGGAACCTCCATATTGTTCTTCATACTGGGTGCCCTGTTTTATGTTCCCAGTAACAGTACACAAGAGTTTCAGTATCTTCACATCCTTACCAGTGGTTATTATTTTGCTATGTTTTTACTTATTTTATAATGGCCATCTTAATGGGTATGATGTGATATCTCATTGCGGTTTTATTTTGCATTTCCCTCATGATTGGTGATATTGATCATCTTTTCATGTGTTTGTTGGCCATTTAGAAGACTTCTTTGGAAATAAAAAGAAAACCTGTCCCAGTCTTCTGCCCATTTTTAAATTGGGGCATTTATTTGTTTGCTATTAAGTTACAGTAATTCTTCATATAAGTTGTATGGTTTGCAAATATTTTCACTTATTCTTCAGGCTACCTTTTCACTCTGTTGATTATTTCCTTTGCTGTGCAGAAGCTTTTAAGTTTGATGTAGCCTCACTTGTCTATTTTTGCTTTCATTGCTTCTAGTGTCACGTAAAAGAAATAATATCCAAGACCAATGTCAATGAGGCTTTCCCCCTACATTTTTTTCTAGAAGTCATATAGTTTCAGGTATCACATTTAAATCTTTAATCCACTTTGATTTGATTTTTTGTTTATGGCTTATTCTTTTGCAAGCTGGCCATTCCAGTTTTCCAAATACTGTTAGCAAGACTTTACTTTCCCCATTGTGTATTCTGGGCATCGTTGTCAAAGAGCTTTTGATATTATATGAGGGTTTATTTCTAGACTCTGTATTCTGTTTTATTGGTCTATATCTGTCTTTGTTCTAGGATCGGATTGTTTTGATCACCGTAGCTTGTAATATATTTTGAAGTCAGCTGGATATAGTATTCTTGGCTGCATGTTTTTCTCATTTAATGCTCTAAATATATCATGTCAGCTCTTTCTGGCCTGCCAGGTCTCTGTGGATAAGTCTGCTGCCAATCTAATATTTTTACCATTGTATGTTACAGACTTCTTTTCCTGGCTGCTTTCAGGATTTTTTCTTTGTCACTAAGACTTGTAAATTTTACTATTAGGTGACAGGGTGTGGACCTATTCTTGTTGATTTTGAGGGAGGTTCTCTGCACCCCCTGGATTTTGATGCTTGTTCCCTTTGCCATATTAGGGAAATTCTCTCCAATAATTCTCTCCAGTATACCTTCTGCTCTCCTCTCTCTTTCTTCTTCTTCTGGTTTCCCAATTATTCTAATGTTGTTTCGTCTTATGGTGTCACTTATCTCTCGAATTCTCCCCTCGTGGTCCAGTAGCTGTTTGTCCCTCTTTTGCTCAGCTTCTTTATTCTCTATCATTTGGTCTTCTACATCATTAATTCTTTCTTCTGCCTCATTTATCCTAACAGTGAGAGCCTCCATTTTTGATTGCACCTCATTAATAGCTTTTTTGATTTCAACTTGGTTAGATTTTAGTTCTTTTATTTCTCCAGAAAGGGTTTTTATCTCTCCAGAGAGGGTTTCTCTAAAATCTTCCATGCCTTTTTCGAGCCTGGCTAGAACCTTGAGAATTGTCATTCTGAACTCTAGATCTTACATATTACCAATGTCTGTATTGATTAGGTCCCTAGACTTTGGTACTGCCTCGTGATATTTTTTTTTTTTGTGGTGAATTTTTCCGCCTTGTCATTTTGTCCAGATAGGAGTATATGAAGGAGCAAGTGAAATACTAAAAGGGTGGCAAAGACCCCAGGAAAATATGCTTTAACTAAATCAAAAGAGACCCCAAATCGTGAGCAGGGAGAAAGAGGATAAAAAGAGGTTCAGAAAAAAAAAAGAAACAATTAAAAAAAGAAAACAAATAAAGAAAAATACAAAAAAGAAAAATATGTGTATATTAGATAAACTACTTTAAAAATGTTAAACAAGAAAAGGGTAAAATAAAAAAAAAATTTAGCAGAAGAAAAAAAATTGAAAAAAAAATTAAATTAACTGCAAGACTAAAGAATCACGGAGAGAAAGCCATGAGTTCCGTGCTTTGCTTTCTCCTCCTCTGGAATTCTGCTGCTCTCCTTGGTATTGAAACCGCACTCCTTGGTAGGTGAACTTGGTCTTGGCTGGATTTCTTGTTGATCTTCTGGGGAAGGGGCCTGGTGTAGTGATTCTCAAGTGTCTTTGCCCCAGGAGGAATTGCACCGCCCTTCCCAGGGGCCCGGCTGAGTAATCCGCTCGGGTTTGCTTTCTGCAGCTTTTGTTCCCTGAACGCTTTCTGTAGAGTTCCGGAGGACGGGAATACAAATGGCGGCCTCCTGGTCTCCGGCCAGGAGGAGCCCAGAGCTCGGGGCCCCACTCCACAGTGCACCCTCAGAGAACAGCGCCCAGTTACTCCCGTCTCCCTGGCCTCTGGCCGTGCTCCGAGCTCACCGAGCCTGCGACCGGTACAAGGTAACCCTGAGCTGGGATCTCACTCCTCAGCTCTGTCTCTGTAGCCGGCTTTCCCGTTCTAATACCCGCAAGCTCTGCAACACTCAGATACCCCCGATCCTTCTGTCACCCTGCAGGACCTGAGGCCACACTGACCCCGCGTGGGCTTCACCCCGGTTTAGCCTCTGGAGCGATGTCCCTCAGCAGAACAGACTTTTAAAAGTCCTGATTTAGTGCTCGGTTGTTCTGCCGCTTGCTTGGAGCCGGCCCTTCCCCCCGGGGTCTATCTTCCCATCGCTTTGGATTCACTTCTCTGCCAGTCCTACCTTTCAGAAAGTGGTTGATTTTTTGTTTTTAGAATTGCTGTTCTTCTTCTCTTCGATCTCCCATTGGATTTGTAGGTGTTTGCAATCTTTAGATAAGCTATCTAGCTGATCTCCTGCTACCTGATGTCATCTCAGCCTGCTACTTCTCCGCCGTCTTGACTCTCTCTCCATATTTTGAAGTCAGGAAGTGTGAGGCTTTGATCCATGTCATATTTCTCTCAGGATGAGGGACAAATGGAGCAGAGCTGAGTCACTTAAGGCCCAGCCTAGAGCAGAATTCTCAGATGAGCCTGACCTACATCAGCTAAGTGACTTAGATATATGAGAAAGAAATGCTTATTATGATATGTCAAAAATATTTTGTTGTGGTTTTTACATGGCAAAGATTACCAACGTAATTATAGTGTGTTATTAATCTCAGATTTTCAAATAAGCTAAAGAGGCCTGAAAATAGAAGAACAAGGGTAAAATTGATAATGACTGCCAAAAAGTGCATGGGCTCCCACTATTCTATGTGAATTCTAACATAGAAATATTTGCATATGTTCAGCAGCCTACATATAGGATGGGATCCAATAAAAAATATTAAATTTATTTTTTATGATTCAAATTATATTTTTTTTACTCTGAATCCAAACATCTGCCCTGTTATTTATACTATAAGTCTGATATTGACTCAGTCTTTATCAAACATGTCTGATACTGACCCACTCTTTATCAAAAATAATTTTTAATCTTGTTTTTAAGATTATATACCAATTAGGAGGACTTGATATGTCACTGAACACCACTGCTACAAAATGGCATGGTGCTTGGAATAAACACTACTATCATGGAGACAGTTATTTGCTTATAGAGATAGATACCATGGTAGAGATAAATTTTTCTCCCACAGGAAAATATAGCTCATAATTTTACCACCATGGAAATCCAAGAGCAGAGGAAAAGGAGTTTAAAAAAAAAACAACCTAGGGGCGCCTGGGTGGCTCAGTGGGTTAAACCGCTGCCTTCGGCTCAGGTCATGATCTCAGGGTCCTGGGATCGAGTCCCGCATCGGGCTCTCTGCTCAGCAGGGAGCCTGCTTCCTTCTCTCTCTCTCTGCCTGCCTCTCAGTGTACTTGTAATTTCTCTCTGTCAAATAAATAAATAAAATCTTTAAAAAAAAAAAACAACCTATATTAAAAAGGTAAGATAAGCTAATGAATAAAAGCTTTCCTTACTAAAGTCCCTCTCTGTAAAGATAACCGTCAACATTTTATTTATTTATTTATTTTCCTGTCTTTCTTATTTTATTTATTTATTTTTTTGATTTGAGAGAGGGAGCAAGCATGAGCGGGGGGAGGGGCAGAAGGAGAAGCAGATTACCTGCCAAGCAGGGAACCAGACACAGGACCCTGGGATTATGACCTGATAAGCCCACGGCAGATTCTTAACTGACTGAGCCATGGAGGCTTCCCAACACTTTATTTTCGATATAACATGTACATGCATATTTCCCCCCATTGATTAGTTTCCCTTAGTGAAATGCTTATAGTTATTTCCATTGGTGGGAAAACAAAGCTCTTGAAAATATATCTTTGAGTGCTTATATAATACTTTGTCTGCAAGTAAAGCTGAGTTAATGACTATGTGCAAAATTCTGTTAAGTAATGTCATTTTGATTCCTAGAAATTTGCCCCAATTTCTGCTCCCCCACACACAGACATACAAATACCATCTCAGCATTTATTAAAAATAAAATTCCTGGGGCGCCTGAGTGGCTCAGTGGGTTAACACCTCTGCCTTCGGCTCAGGTCATGATCTCAGGATCCTGGGGTCGAGCCCCGCATCGGGCTCTCTGCTCAGCGGGGAGCCTGCTTCCTCCTCTCTCTCTGCCTGCCTCTCTGCCTACTTGTGATCTTTGTCTGTCAAATAAATAAATAAAATCTTAAAAAAAAAATTCCTCATCCTTGCCACGCTTGGTAATTTGATAGGTTAAAAAAAAAAAAAAGAAAGATTTTTGGTTATATTTCAGTTCTTAGCATAGTAACAGCTGCTTACCCCAATCCTACAGTTTTGTGGCAGGTAGCTGTGCATGCATTCCAAGAGAAGCTTATATCTTACTTATGGGAGCCAGGGTGGGCAAAAAGGACACTTTGGTACAAATATTGGGAATCTACTCTCTGAATGCTAATTGCTGCTTGTGATCAAGGAGGTACAGACAAAAAGATACAGTTTTTGTTGGACCTCGCTGTATTGTTGCAAGACCATGAAGGAACTTCTGGGGATTTAAAGAGCCAGTGGCTCCTACTTCCTTTCCAGTTTTCTCTTTTCTTCCTTTTGGGAGTTGGACAGTAAAGGCTAGGACATTCAAAGGCAACTGCACATAACAGCAGAAATTGGAAAGTTGTTGTGCATGCACAGGGAAAGGCAGTGTAAAAGACATGAGTATGTCTTAAGTTTAAGTTTAGGCTGATCCTTAGCACAGAGCAGTAATCGGAAAGTTGTTGTGCATGCACAGCGAAAGGCAGAGTAGAAGACATGAGTATGTCTTAAGTTTAAGTTTAGGCTGATCATTAGCACAGAGCAGTCTCCAAATATCAAATCAGAACAAAACAAATTTTGGGGAAGAAGAATCTGACTTCCTTATTTACATTATTAGATTCAAATGTCTAGTTTTCAACAAAAAAATCGCAAGGCCTGTAAAGAAATAGGATATGAGAAATAGTATGTCTCATTCTAAAGAAAAAATAAACAAAGAATTATTCCTGAAAACCACCTGATAGGTCTACTAAATAAAACTTTAAAAACAGTTGTTGAAAAGATGCTCAGAGAACTAAAGAAAATGAAGAAAAATTAAAGTAAATGTTATCTAGGCAAAGTGGAAATACCAATAAATAGGAAATCTAGAAAGAAGAAAAATTATGGAGCTGAAAATAAAAAAATAAAAATAAATAAATAAAAATAAATAATGAATAAGTAATGAAATAAAAAATTTGCTAGAGGGAGTCAGAGACAGATTTGAGTAGGCAAATTTGAAGTTAAGATGATGAACATCACTGAGTCTGAAGAAAAGGGAAAAACATTGAAGAAAGGTGAACAGAGTCTAACAGCGTCTTTTAAAAATAAAAACAGCTTACAAAGACAAAGGACATTGTATATTAACAGAGGCTCAATAGAGCAAGAAGATATAATAATTATGAAGTTATGCACCCAATAACAGATCACTGAAATATGTGAAGTAAAATTTGACAGTATCAAAAGAAGGAATAGACAATTCCGTAATAATAGTTGGAGGCTCTAATACACTATCTCCTCTATAATGGACAGAACAGATAGAATATAAGTAAAGAAATAAAGGACTTGAACAACACAATAATCTAAGAAGATCTTACAGATTATATATAAAATACTCTACCCACCAACAGCATACGTGTTGTTTTTTTGGGTGTGTGTTGTTTTTTTGTGTGTGTGTTGTTTTTTTTGTGTGTTTTTTTTTTTACGTTCACATGGGTTATTTTTCAGGATAGATTCATATGTTAGGTCACCAATTAAGTTTTAATAGGTTTTAGAAGGTAGATATAATACAAAGTAGTATTCTTTAACAAAAACCAGATGAAGTTAGAATTCAGTAACAAAAAGAAAACTAGAACATTTACACATTTGTGGAAATTGAACAATGCAGTTTAAAATCCAGTGGATCAAAGAGAAAACCACAAGGGGAATAAAATTCTTGGGTATTGAATGAAAATATAAAGATATAACATGTCAAAACTTAGGAGACATAGCAAAGGAATGCTAAGGAAGGAATTTATAACTATAATTGTTTTCATTAAAAGAGAAGGGAGATTTTGAATCACCAACAAGCTTTAAAATTCAAGGAACCAGAAAAAGTAGAAAGAAAGCCCAAAATTAGCAGAAGGAAAAAAGTAATGAAGATTAGAGCAGAGATAAATAATAAGAGAATAGAGAAACAATAGAAAATATCCACAAAACCAAAAGTTGATTTTTTGAAAAGAGCAGCAAAATTGACAAACTCATAGGCAGATGGACTAAGGAGAGATGGAGAGAAAGAAGTCTTGTTTTACTAAAATAAAAAATAAAAACAGAGATAATACAACTGATTCTACAGAAATTAAAAATATAAGAGTACTCTGAACAGTTGTATGCCAATGAATTGGATAACTATATTAAATACAGAAAATCCTAGAAATATAAAATCTACCAAGGTGAATTATGAACAAATAGAAAATCTGAACAGACCATAACAAGTTAGGAGATTGAATCTGTAATCCAAATCTTCCAACAAAGAAAAGCTGTGTACCTGATAACCTCACTAATGAATTCTACTGAACAGTTAACGAATTAAAACCAAGATTGGTTTTGCAGAAAAATTTTCCAAAAATTTAAGAGGAAGGAATTCTTCCAAAATCACTTCATGAGGCCAGAATTACCCTGATACCAAAGGCAAAGAAACTATAAGAAAATGAAACTGCAGATTGATATTGTGTATGTGGATGCAAAAATCCTTAACATAGTACTAGAAAAAAGAACTCAGTAGCATATTAAAAGGATTACAGTCATCAGCCTACTTTAAAAATATATATGTAGTTAAAATGTCAGTACTATCCAAAGTGATCTATAGATTCAATATAATCCCTATCCCAATGATTTTTTTTTGGGGGGGTGGGCAGAAATAGAAAAACCTATTCTAAAATTCTTAGGGAATCTATAGGACCCTGAAGAGTCAAAAACAATCTTAAAAATGACCAACAAACCTGGAGGACTCACACTTCATAATCTCTACACTCCTACAAAGCTAAATGAAAAAATGTGATATTGTTATTAAGGCAATTATATAAACCAATGGAATAGAATGGAGAACCAAGGAATAAACTTTCACATGTATGGTCAAATGATTTTTTAAAAAGATTTTATTTTTAAGTATTCTCTGTACCCCACTTGAGGCTCAAATTCATAAACCCCGGATCAAGAGTCACATGCTCTACTGACTGAGCCAACCAGGTGCCTCTATGGGAAAATCATTTTTAACAAAGATACCAAGACCATTTAATGAGGAAAAGACAGTTTTCAATAATTAGTGCTCAAAAAACTGCACATCTACAGGCAAGAGAGTGAAGCTAGGACTTCACCTGATACTATTTACTGAAATTAAATCAAAATGGACCAAAGACCCAAATGTATGGACTAAACTATAAAACTCATAGAAGAAACATGGTGCAAGCTTTCCAACATTGGATCTGACAGTGATGTTTTGGATATAACAGGGATGCAGGCAACAAAATAATAAAGAGACACATTGGACTTTATGAAATAAAAACATTTGTCCATTAAGGTAATTTCAACATAGTAAAAGGCAACCCACAGAATGGGAGGATATATTTATAAATAATGTATCTGATAAGAGATTAATATCTGGAACATATATTGTACTTCTAAACTCAACAACAACAAAAAAACTAAAAACCCAATTAAAAAAAGGGAAAAGAGGGCGCCTGGGTGGCTCAGTAGGTTAAAGCCTCTGCCTTCGGCTCAGGTCATGATCCCAGGGTCCTGGGATCGAGTCCCGCATCGGGCTCTCTGCTTCATGGGGAGCCTGCTTCCTCCTCTCTCTCTGCCTGCTTGTGATCTCTGTCTGTCGAATAAATAAATAAAATCTTTAAAAAAAAAATGGGAAAAGACTTGAATAGACATTTCTCTGAAAAGACATTAAAATGTAGTAAAGGGGTGCATGGGTGGCTCAGTCAGTTAAGCATCTACATCAGCTCAGATCATGATCCTAGAGTCCTGGGATGGGAGCCTCCTTCTCCATCTCCCACTCCCCCGCTTATGCTTTCTCTCTCTCTCTTTGTCAAATAAATAAATAAATAAATAAATAAATAGAAATTTTTAAAAAATAAAATGGCAGTAAGCCCATAAGTAGATGCTCGATGTCACTAATCATTAGGGAAATGCAAATCAATACTATAGTGAGATATTTTTGCACACCCATTAGGATGACTACTATAAAAAAAAATAGGAAGTAACAAGTACTGGAGAGGATGTGGATAGTTTGGAATGCTAGTGCATTGTTAGCGGGAATATTAACTGGTACAGCCATTTTGGGAAGCAGTATGACGGTCCCTCAAAAAATAAAAAATAGATGGGGCGCCTGGGTGGCTTAGTGGGCTAGGCCACTGCCTTCGGCTCAGGTCATGGTCTCCGGGTCAAGTTCTGGAGATCTTGTGGGCTCAAGTTCCACATTGGGCTCTCTGCTCAGCAGGGAGCCCGCTTCCCTTCCTCTCTCTCTGCCTGCCTCTCTGCTACTTGTGATCTCTCTCTGTCAAATAAATAAATAAAATCTTTAAGAAAAATTTAAAAATAGAACCACCAGAAGACTCAGCAATTCTACCTCTTGGTATATAATCAAAAGAAAGCAAGGTTTCAAAGAGATATTTGTACACCCACTTTCATCTGAACATTATTCATAATAGCTAAAATGTGGAAGCAAATCAAATGTATATGAACAGATGAATGGGTAAGCAAGATGTGCATGCATTAAATGGAATATTATTCAGCCTTAAAAAGAAAGGGAATTCTGACACATGCTACGACATAAACTTTGAGGACATTATGTTAAGTGAAATAAGGCCATCACAAAAAGACAAATACTGTATGATTTGACTTAAGTGAAATGCTTATAGTATTCAAAATCAAGGAGACAAAGTAGAACAGTGGTGACCAGGGGCTAGAGGTAAAGGGAGGAATGAAGATTTATTGTCTCAAAGATAGAGATTTTTAGTTTTGCAAGATGATTTCTGGACATGGATGGTGGTGATGGTTGCACAAAATGCAAGTATATTTAATACTACTGAACATTTAAAGTGGCAGAATTTTGTTATATGTGTTTTATCACATTTAAAATATTGGAAAAGTGGTACCACTTTTTATTTCTTTAATTAAGTGGTTCAAATTCATTTCATGTATTTATTAGCTATTTGTATTTCATTTCTGTGAATTACCTGTTCATATCATTTGCCCACTTTTAAAAACATTTTTTTTCTTACTGATTTGAATGAAGTGTCCTTATAATTAAAATAGTCCTCTTCTGACATGTGTATAGAAACCTTTAAAGCAAAAGATTTGATAATTATCTGGGAAGTCAGGATTACAAAGAGTTAGTTTGATGTGTGGAAACAGTTGAGGCCAAACAACACAGATAGTGGCAGGCTACTTGTATATCATTGAGATTATACTATTCTTTCAAATCGACTTTCAAAAATAAAGCATTTCTATATCCCTAGGAATTGAAGTCCCAATAAGGCTTTTAAAGTTTTATTTTTCCATAATTTACTTTTGTTATGGTGTATCTGGCTTTTATTCTGGGAGATTTTTCATTTCTAAAAGGTGTTATAAAAATAAATGAGTTGATTTATTAAAAAAGCTATGCATATATTTTATTTTTGTTCTCATAATACTCATTTTATGTCAATTCCTAAGTGAGTCATGTATTAGACTAACTCTTCAAATACACCATTTTTATTTTAACTTGTTGAACAGCATTATCCATAAATAGTAAAACAAATAATTGCATGTTAGAAAGCTGATTCAAAAATGCGTCCACTTTTCAGCCTGGTTTGGTGTTTGTCATTTAGAATATTTGATCCTCCAAACACTCATATGTATTTTGGAGACCTTGCAACATTTCTATTATTATGCCCAAAACAATATGTTAAAATAGAGGACTTATCTATTAAATTATCTTCATTAAACACATTTAAATTAACACATTTAAACTCTCACAATTTAAATGAAATTTCAGCTGGTTTTATTTAAAATATGAAGGACCAGGTATGATGATGTTGCATAAAACTGATACTTGTCACTGAAAATAATTGAAAGACTTCAAAATGGACCAAAACCTGTTCTTTGCTTATGGATTTATAAAGCCAATTACTCTTTAATATTCAGCAGTAAGTGATGGCTACTCTAAAGCATTTCCTTTCCACTTCAAAGGATGCCCTGTGGGTGTTCACATCATTCCTAGTATGGAAGTCAAACAAGAAACCATGTATATAAAACTCAATATTGAATATATAAATATATGAGTATGGTGCGAGAAGTCAGGAGATCTAGTGGTTATTTTCAGTCTTACCTCTGACTTAGTGAGAACATGGTTAACATTTTTAGCTTTTTTTTTTTACCTCTATTCCTCATCCTCATAAAAGATGGTGGAAATCACAGAGGAGTTTATGGAAGGCTTATGAAGTTTAAGCTTCAGGGACTCTTGCACAGGTTATCTGAGTATTTTTATATTCATATTTTATATATATGTATATACATATATATATGTGTGTGTGTATATATATATTTTTTTTTTCTTAAGAAAGTACTCCCAAATGAAATGTTATTCTCAGATTTGCAAAACCTGGATTCATCCCTGGCCAGAATACATTCTACTATGGTTTCTTCCAGTTACACAATTCAGTGATTTTTAAAAAATGTTCAGTAGTTCATACATAGTAAGTCACAGCTGTTTCTTATACATAGTGTTTTCTTGTGTAAGATGTTTCTGTTCTTCTTATAATGCTCTATAACTATTTATGAAGACTAATTTTCACTGAAATATTATAAAATCTTTGAAATCTATCTTCTTTAATCTTTCTCTTTTCTGACTTTTCTTGTCTCTTAGTATAACGATTCTCAAATTGTGATTCCATCATTGGGTATGTATATCACAATCACCAGATATATCTTTATTATTTGTTTGATAGGGAGAGAGAGAGAGAGAGAGCAAGCGTCCTAGCAGGCTAGCAGCAGATGGGGAGAGAGAAGTAGGCTCTCCACTAAGGAGGAAGCCTGACATGAGGGTTGATCTCAGGATCCAGGGATCAGGACCTGAGCCAAGAGCAGATGCTTAACCAACTGAGCTACCCAGGCGCCCCCACCAGGAGTATTTTTTTATTGCAGATTCTCTTTGACTGCAACCTGGATTTTCTGAATAATGAAAGGAGAAAATGGTGGCAGATACAAGAAATCAGCATTTTGAAGAAGCCCTCTAAATAATTGCATGTTTGTGTCCACTAACCTTTAAGAGCACCTGCTTACTGTGTGTTCTGGAAGGCATATGTGAATGTGTTTTAGAAATTAGGGCCAGATGGCAAGGAGAATAAGAATGCAAGAAAAGCTAAATGCAGGTAAAAATTTATGACCCTTTATCCAAACAAAAATGGATAAAATTATTATATTTTATTATATTACATCATATTATATTTCATCTCCCAATTTATATTTCCATTATGTCATTTCCCATTTACACTTTTTTCTGTCCTCTTCGCTAGACTAAAGAAAGGAAACACAAAAATTGAAAAGGAGGGATGCCTTACTTTTCCATGCCTGGAGCTTCAAAATCCAGGGAGCGTATTTGGGTAGGCAAAGAGAAGACCCAAAGTGGAGAGACTTGGTATCTCTTCACTGTTAATGTTTGGAGTAATATTTGTACAGACCTCCCTTGCACTAACAGTGGGTTCCCAAATAAAGTTAAAAAGGTTAAGCAGAGAGAAAAGGTCTGACCCGTACTATCGAGGCTTTTTGAGTTTATTTTCAGTAGACTGAGTTGAGAACTGATATCTGTCTGCCTGCTGGAAGTCAGGATGACCCACAGCAGGGCATACAGGTAATAAGTGTGGGTTGGGATCTCTATGGAATGACCAGTAGAAGCTTCAAGGACTCTGACATGTTTTGATACTGAAAGAAGAGGCAATTTTAGAATGTTGTTATAGTTAGACCAATCCTACTTCATCTTATATTCCCTCTTTCCTGGAAGCTCCTGAGAAACAGCTACAGAACACATTTTGGAAACATAATTTCTACTATGAGAAATAATCAGCACTAAAACTTGAAGAACCAAGGGGATATTTACAAAGTACTTTTTACCACCCTGTAACATCTGTAGCCATTACTTTAGGGTGATTGTTTGAATCAGTGTGCCTGCCAGATTGGGGAGCAGAAAGGGAAAACAAACACATATGAAAATTATTCACCAATAACCAAAAATTTTCTTCTGTGTTCCAATTTTGTGATACATTGCTGGGAATCCATGCAGGTTTTGGAGGACGTAATCAGGTGTTCTATGTGATTAGCAGGGATACCAGCAAGTGGGAATGTGTGTATATATGTGTATGTGTCACAGAGAAAAGCATACTTCATCCGACCTGATGTATTTGTTGCACAATTGAAATGTTTATTACTGCTGTAACCGTTCAGGTTCTTTATCCCCTATTCAGTAGCCATGGTTTTTTTTTTTTTTTTTTTTTTTTTGCTGTTCACTCCCAAATTCTCTGGAAATGAAAGTTCCTATAACTAGTTGAAAGCTACACTTTAATAAGGTTTTTGGTGTTCTTTTTCTTTTCTTTTTTCTTTACTTTAAATTATCAGAGAATATAACATGGTTGAAGACAGAATATAAAGAAATTTTAGCAAAAAGTATTTAGGAAGGTGGGGTGGGAGAATTTTCAAAATAACTTTTGTAGAAAAAATGATTTAAGAAAGTGAGGCAAATACATTCAACTGTTTTTAGAATTTGAGTTCTGGATATCAAAAAGGAGTGGTAGGAAAATATTAAATTTGAGAGCTCCAATGAATTTCCATTAATTAGTTATCATATGTTTTCATGGTGCTTACAATTTTCATTTTAATAGCTCAGCCAACAACTTTAGTTTTTATGGCCACATTTAAAGACAAAATGGATTTATTAATACAAGGCTTGGCATTGACCATGATATCTAGTGGAAAGCTCTTTGTGATCAAAACTGTCCTTACATTCTTTATCTCAGACTTGGTGATGCTCTTTTGATGATGCTATAGGTTCAACAAAAAGAAATATGATCAGTATGTGGAAGTCAGGCCATCCATTTATAGGAACTATTTATAAACATGCTGTTGAAATTCTGCCCTTTATTTCATCTTGGTTTTCTTCAGGTCATTATTAACATTTACCCATATTTTATTGCCAAAAATAATGCACACAAAATGACAAATGCTATTATCAAAGACCGTTGAATGATAGCTTTGAAATTTGAGGACCTTCCTTCAGGGTGTCTGTCAAAAAGGAAAATGAGCCTAGGAAAAAGGCTAACTTAGTTTATAAAAGTATTTTAGGGGAATCATCTTGGGAAGTTGCTTCTGTGAGAACTCTGTTGCTCAAGGGTCATTCACTATCTCTAAGTCTGGCAGATTAGTTACTTGTGTTCTTTTCAATAACTTGAAAAAAAATAAGCTGAAACTTAGGAGATCAGTTCTGATACAAAAGAGTTAGTTTCAGGGTGTCTAGGTGGCTCAGTAGGTTGAGCGTCTAACTCTTTGATTTTGCCTCTGATCTTGACCCAGGTGTGTGAGAGTGAGCCGTGTCAGGTTCTGTGCAGGTCATGGAGTCTGCTTGAGATTCTCTCTCTCCCTCTCCCTTGTCTCTTCACGCCCCCCACCAAAAAATGGGGGGGTGGGGGGTTTCATGTTGTGGCATTGTTGAGGTCAACCAGAACCCCAGGAGCTGTTTAATAATTCTGGGGTGTTTTTCATAGATCCATTTTCACTACCCAGGATATGCTTTTGTCTACATGTCATTGGTTCCAATGACTAATGCTGGGCATACAGCAAAAAACAGCACAGCTTTTACAAGCAATTCTTAGTCATTTTGAAAAGCAATATAATTCTTAAAATTTTTAGGGCAGTAGTGCACAATCTAATTAAACAAATGATTTCCAAATTATATCATGATCCTTAACCAACTCCCCTCTCCCCTGGAAATTCAATGTCTGTCAGATTTTTCATCCTACATCTTTTCTCAGGTATTCAAATTCCGTCTAGCCAACATTCTTTAGACTTAGGATTTTTTTTCAGTGAAGTATTAGTATTATTTCCAGATACGTACTCATCCATACACATTTTTAGCTTGTCTCTTCAAAGACAAAAATTTTTTTTTTAAAGATTTTATTTATTTATTTGTCAGAGAGAGAGCGAGCAAGACAGAGTGGAAGGCAGAGTCAGAGGGAGAAGCAGGCTCCCTGCAGAGCAAGGAGCCAGATGTGGGACTCGATCCCAGGATGCTGGGATCATGACCTGAGCCGAAGGCAGCTGCTTAACCAACTGAGCCACCCAGGTGTCCCTCTTCAAAGACAAATATTATCCCTACTTGTCAATGCTGTTGTTCTTAGTGATACAGATGACTTGCCATTTGATTAACATGGCTGTATGAATCAGATTGAGAGCAAATGCTCGTGGTGACTGAACCTTCTAGCTTGTATCTGTAATACTACCAAATGTTCATTTCCTGCACATAAAAGAAACAGCATTTTTACTTAGTACTGACTTTTCTCGTGCCTGAGAAAGCATTAAATTCTCCAGGAGAGGAATAAGGTAACATTGCTACATATTTCTATAGAAACAGGAAAACAAACTATAGTAAAAACTATAGATTTAGATACTTGTTAAACTATAAAATTAGATACTTGTTTAGATACTTGTTGGCTGAGGAGTATATTTGGTGCTGTGATAGATATTAATTGCATCTTGACATCCATAATAATTGAGAATAGTAGCAAAGCAATCATTATGAATAGTGAAACAAACATAAACTAAAAAGAAATTGCTATCCATTATGTTTTGTGGCTTTTTCAGTGTAAGAGAATTCTTCCCCACTGTGCTAATGGTATAAAACATCAATGTAAGCTGTAAAATATGAAGTGATTTTCAAAATGTTTTCATAATTATTTCACTATGTACATGCTTATTTTCAAAAAGTATTTTAAAATAAGATAAATCTATAGTTGAGTTAATGAAGCTAGATCTTCCAAGTGGGATATTGCACTTTATTTCATAAAACAGTTCTTTCAGTAATATTTGTCGTGGACTTACTGTGTGCAAAACTCAGGGATACCAAGATCAGTGAAATGCGTATTGTTTCAATAGGGTATGAACTATGATAGAGAAAAAAATTAATAGAGATATGTATAAGGAACCATTGAGAGCACTGTAGATGAGGATGACCCATGATTACTTGGGAGGGGACTAAGAAATATATTAGACTTCCCCTCCCCCACCAACAGCTAGTAACATAAACTCCAGTTGTCAAAAATATGACACTTCACCTCCAAATGTTTACCATTTATTTCCTTTCCCTTTCTCTTTGGCTTTTTGAGGGATGAATTTAAAAAGGAGTGGTACTTATCACATATGTATATAAGATTCCCTCCATTGGGTCATGCAAAAAGGTCAATTTTCCAATAATGTACCAAGAAAATAGTGACTTCCTTGGTTTAATTATGGCATGGCAGTGTAAGTTTTGTAGCAGAAAAGAAAACTTTATAATTAGTGTGTAGAGCTCATTGTAGTACAACAGGATAGACTCACAGTGAGATCTGCCCACATTTGGGACAGGGTATTTGAGTCTATAGATCTGCACACTGTCATCTGGTAGACTAGCAGCTCATTCCTTTTCTGGTGCATCAATATATTTCAAAATTAACATTCATAAGGACTCCAGGAAAACTAGGTAGCCTTAAAGATTTAGGCTTTGTCTACCTATGTCTCCTACATGAAAGAAACAATTTTATAGGATACCCAAGTGTCCTAAAATATGGTAACACAGAAGCATCTCACAATTAAAATTCTTTAGCTGGTTCTTGGGTACTTTGAATGGGGACATTCGATGATTCTCAGTACTTATGACTACACAGCAGAGTTAACATCTGGGAAGGAAATAAGTCGTTCAAAATGGGTATACATCTGTTTTTTAGTAGAAAAACTGCTCCTATCCTGTAAAATATTTTATCATAATAAGGGATAATAGTATTTTTGTTTGGTTGGTTATCTTTTTGTTCTTGTTTGTTTGCTTTTAACTTGAGGCCACAGAATTTTCATGAATAATATTTACTTGCAATATTCTTCCCCTTTTAAAGAGCATTTTATCTGGTGGCAAGTTCTGGTCTCTGTAATGATAATGACAGCTAAGAAGTGTGGTATAGTATGGCTTTGGTGTCAGAAGGACATTAATTCAGATCTCAGCATATGTAAACAGAGACTCCTTTCAATTCCCTCTGGAATCCTATCCCTTTATTTAGCCTTTACTGAGGAGAGGAAAATCAGTCAAGTTCTTCTTAAACCCTACTCTGCAATTTAACCTGGGACCGATGAAAAGAAAGTTAAGATTTTTTTCTTTGGCAGCCAGAGGTCCTCAGGTGAGAAAAGGGAGAATGAGAATGGTTTCAAGTGGGAAAAATTGACCACAGCAATATGGCAAGCGGATGATCTATACAAAAGACATTCGGTGATGGTTATGCAGCTTCCACACACTAGATACATCCCATGTCAGGTCAGTTCCTTCTAATCGTAGAACCCGTTTCTTACATGTGTCTCTCTGTGTCTTTACAGACACTTGAAATGATTTGAAGACCAGTGGATCCTTAACTGGTAATAGAAGCTGAGTAGATTTGTGCCCAAGTTATTATTCTAAAACATGCAGAGATTTTTGTCAAGCCTATAACTAACTAATCATTAAAACACTGAAGTGTGATTTTTTCCCACCATCATAAAGCATCAAAAGGCATTTTTAACATGATGCTATAATTAATAATCAGTAAAAATTTTCCAGGATGTAGGAGGCTGAAGTATGCTTTCAAAAATGAAATTGGTACTCGACTCCCATTAATAAGTATTTTAAAATATGTATGGAAATAGTTCTCCTCATTTTCAATAATTCTTCTTGTTCATTACAGCATTTAAAGGGGTGGAGGGTGGGGAGTAAAAATACCATTCTGCAAGCGCAAAAAATTTAACTAGCAGCAGATGGTGAGACTAAAGAAACCGCTCCTCACATCAAGCTTATGGAAATCGGTCTCTTTCAGCTATAGTCACACATCATTTAGTTCTAGAAACAGGGGTCAGGGCCATACTCGCCATATGCTAACCCTAGTATGTCTACTTCTTGCTGATATAGGTGCTACGTTTTGAGGAATTTGATTTGCGTTCAAAACATGCTATATTTTTTTATAATAACAAGCAGTGACCTTTAATGTATTTTACCAGTGACTGATAATGAATTCTCTGGAAAGCTTGAATCTTTTAAAAAAATTATTATTTGAAATAAAGTTTAATCTTATTTAAGAGCTTTGTGGAACCAAAAAACAAAAGACCACCAAACTAGTTTCTTTTTATATGAAACCTAGGCTTTCTTTCTGGGAACAGAGGGAATTTGTGAAGAATATGTGTGTGTCCGTGTGTGTGTGTGTGTGTGTGGCTAGATAGTTTGCAGGAAAGGAAGGATCCTTTACAGTCTCTGTGGAAAAGGTAGGCTAGAAGTTTGCAGGAAGGGAAGGATCCTTTACTGTCTCTCTGTGGTATTTAAAAATATAAGCTCATAAATTCTTGAGTAGTCTTCCCTTCTAAAGTTGGAGACTAATTCTCCTTCCTTTGAATGTAGACCGGATTTTCTGTCTTGCTACTAATGAATGGAATGAAGTGAATATGATGCTGTGTAATTTCAGCAGCTCATAAGAAGGATAGCTTTTCTCAGGCTCTCTGTTGGATCATTTGCCTTGGGGAAAGACAGCTGCCATTTTTTTAAGGTAACTCAGGTTCCTCTGTGTGGGATTCTGTGTGAGAAGGACCTGAGGCCTCCTGCCAGTAGCCAGCACTGACTTGCCAGCCATACCAGTGAGTCACTTGAGAGCAGAACCTTCAGCTGCAGTCAAGGCTTTAGGTCACTTCAGCTTTTAAACACATAACTAAATCTTGTGAGAAACTCTAAGCCAGAAATGCCCAGCTAAGCCACTTTTGCATTCCTAACTCATTGTCATTGTGAGCATTTATAGAAGTTTGTCGTTATTTTTAAGCCACTAATTTTTGCAGAAATTTGTTATTCAGCAATAAATAATGTACACAGGTTGCTTGGTTCATTATCTTATTTTATCATCATAACAATAATATACTATTATCACATTTTATTTTACTTTCTTAGATGAGAAACTGAAGCTTTGAGAGTTTAAGCAACTTAATTACTACATTGCTCATGATGTCTCTATATCAGAAGGATTAAATTCAGCTGTAAATAATAAAAAATGAAACAAATATAATAAGGCAGATACACACTCTTGCATATAAAAACATTATGCTTTAGGAAGATGAGGGCTGGTTCTCTTGCTGATGGACTACACAATCTGTCCTAGCTCCTTCTACTGTTTTGTTCACTATTACGGTTTTTATACTCATGTGATGACTGCTGTACCACCAACTGTTGCAACCATATTTCGGGGAGGAATAAAGACCAAGGGCAGAGGTCAACAGTCTTTCCTTTGACTAGTTTTGCCTTATGTCAGGAAGATATACTCTCTGTAACTCTTTCCTATGGTACAGTGGCTGTGGTTATGTTGGACAGCCTCTCTTAGCTGCAAGGGAAGCTCAGCTCATTGCCCTCTGGGAAAAAAATCAGAATTCCTTTGGGAACTAAGGGATGGAAAACTGGGTATATCTAGGTAATAAGCTACTGTTGTCATCATATACCTCTTAGGGTTTTCCTCTATTCACATCCTCTGTCCTCTTTTAATGTGTATATACATTCATCCCATGAGATACAACCTCTACATCTCACCCAGTTGTTGACTTTAGTTCAAAGTCTGAGAACACTAGCTGGCATACAGATCAATTTATCTGTATACTAAGAACTGAGGATAAAAGTAAAAACCTATGCCATGGAAACCTACTGTTTCATGGCTAGAAAAGAGATAGGTCTTTATACTTGCTAGCAGCTAGGAAATCATTCAAATTTATCAAATAATCTGTATTTTCCATAATGTTAACATGAACAAATAATGCCAGATATAAAATTATTCTTGCTCCAACTTTCAAGTTATGGTTTGATATAAATAAATGATTTGTTCCAAATTTTTATAATCTCTTTAGATTTTCCTTTTTACCAGTTCTTAAGTCAAGCTGGTGGCTGTAACTGAAAATTAATTTAGCCCACTCCTCATGTGATTAATAGATTCAGAATTCATTAAAGTGCATACTTTATTCAAGACCAATTAGGTACAATCACTGTAAAGTTTGTCAAACTCGAATAGAATTCCTTAGTTTAATTAAGTTAAAATTCTTAATTCTTAATTGAATAAGTATGTACTTTTTCCAAATAGACAGTTAATCTGCTCAGATCACTTACAAATAGGCTTTCCATGAAAATAGTTTATTATAAGCCTAACAGTACTTTTTATTTTTTTCTTCTTTTTTTTTTTTAAAGATTTTATTTATTTATTTGTCCGAGAGAGAGCGAGCGAGAACGGGCACAGGCAGACACAGTGGAAGGCAGAGTCAGAGGGAGAAGCAGGCTCCCCGCGGGGCAAGGAGCCCGATGTGGGACTCGATCCCAGGACGCCGGGATCATGACCTGAGCCGAAGGCAGCTGCCCAACCAACTGAGCCACCCAGGCATCCCATAAGCCTAACAGTACTTTTTAAAAAAGATTTTATTTATTTATTTGACAGACAGAGATCACAAGTAGGCAGAGAGGCAGGCAGAGAGAGAGGGGGAAGCAGGCTCCCCACTGAGCTGAGAGCCCAATGCGGGGCTTGATTCCAGGGTCCTGGGATCATGACCTGAGCCAAAGGCAGGGATTAACTCACTGAGCAACCCAGGCGCCCCTTATAAGCCTAATAGTATTAAGAATGTCTTTTACAAATTTTTTTTAAAGATTTTATTTATTTGACAGAGAGAGAGAGAGAGAGAGAGAGAGAGATCACAGGTAGGCAGAGAGGCAGGCAGAGAGAGAGGGGGAACCAGGCTGCCCGCTGAGAAGAGAACCCGATGCAGGGCTTGATCCTAGGACCCTTGAGATCATGACCTGAGCCGAAGGTAGAGGCTAAATACACTGACCCACCCAGCTGCCCCCAAAAAAGTTTTTTAAAAGATTTTGTTTATTTATTTGAGAGAAGAGAGAGAGTGTGAGGGAGGGGCAGTGGCAGAAGAAGCAGACCTCCCACTGATCAGAAGCCTGATGTGGGGCTCGATGTGGGACTTGTTCCCGGGACCCTGGGATCCTGATCTGACCCGAAGGCAGACACTTAACTGACTGAGCCATCCAGGTGCCCCTTAAGAATGTCTTTTTAAAAGCCTTCTGGACTATAAACTTAGTATTGTTGAGTGAGCAAAGGAGTTAAGTCCTCCACATCATATTGAATGATGAAAAGAGTTACAAAAGAACAAGTCCTTATTATGTATGAGAATATGAGAATGGAGTATTATGAAATAGACCGTATTTTTTTAATTTCATAAAGATACATGATACATGTTGCCAGAAGAAATACATGGAAACATACATAATATAAATTGCCAAAAGAAGAAGTCAGTAGAAATAGTCAAAGATTAGATGAACAGAACTGTCCATAATACAACTAAAAAACAAAACAGAGAAATAGATAAAGTTAAGAGATAGGAATTTGATTCAGAGGAAAAGATATGACACCAGTGAAGATAATAAATAAAATATGAGAAAAAATATAAAGACTGAGAACAAAAACTGTCTTTAACCAAGACAATTAAAGATCAAGATGAGGTTTTTTAGTCTCAAATTTGGTACATTCTTGCCACACTTCTGATAATAAAAGTCTAAATTTTTTCAGGAAGAAAATCTTGAGAATGTATTTCAGGGAAATAAAAGAGTAATATAAGAGAAATGAAGTTAGAGGATCCTGACAGTAATGCAATTAACAGAGATATTTAGTAAAATAAGATCTTAGAATGGTAGCTGTACAGCATACTTAAAAAACAATCAGTTCAAATTAAAGCAAGAAATCTGTGGTCTGGATGAATGTTTTCAGGAAGAAAGTGCTTTCTGTTTGGCTTATACTATAATTATAAATTTGGGATATCTAATGACAAGAAAGTCATGGTGCTAGAAGGAGACATACTAAAACGTTTTATTACTTTGTACAATTGCTAGTAGTTTAGAAAAACAAAACCAAATATTATAGTGGTGTTTTACACTTGAAAATCTCTCCTCAGCTCCTAGGTCTGAGCTGCGAGACCTAGTAACATACTTTTATGCTGTTTATCAGTGTAGGCATGCTACTTGATGCTGTAATAAATAATATTCACACAATAATAGTATTAACGCACAACCTCCAGTACTTTAGAATATGACTGTATTTGGAGATTGGGCTTTTAAAGAACAAATTAACTAATACTAAGTAAGATGATTAGGGTGGGCCCTTACGCAATGTGACTGATGTCCTTCTAAGAGGAGGAGATTAGGACAGGATCGTGGACAGAAGGAAGAACATGTAAAGACAATCGGGAGAGGGGGCTACCTGCAAGCCAAGGGGAGAGGCCTCAGAACCAGCCCTGATGACACCTTCATCTAAGACTTCTAGACTCTAGAACTATGAAAAAAATATATTTCTTTGTTTCAACCACCCTGTCTGTGGTGCTTTGTTATGGCAGCCCTAACGGACTAATACTAGAAGTATCATACTCAGAAGAACGGAATGAGGATATGTGACGTTATTTGAGTGAGGTTACTGTCTCATCTTCATGACAGAGAAAAAAATGGGTTTTTATGTTTATATTGTTTATATAAATAATATGAATATATAATGATATATAATATAAAATATATATATTTATATCTCAATATAGAAAAATGGCATAAGTATGTAATGTAGAAAATTGCTGATGAAACTGAGAAGAGTTAAAATGATCAAAAGTGATTCCTTCTTAGAGGCAGCACTAGAAAAAAATAGGTGAAAGACAGTTGTTTTAAAATAATTCTGTTCTGCTGGGTTTTTTGTTTTGTTTTGGTTTGGTTTGTTTTTTTTTGTCCATGTTTTGTTTTTTGCTTTTTTACCAAAAAAGAAGTAGATACAATTAATGACTTAGTTTTAAACTGTTTGTGGATAATTACCATAGACTTGCAGCTTCTGTATCACTTTTTTTTTTTTCCTTAGTGTGTTTTTATTTCATGAGGTATTCTGGTTTATGGGCTAAACAAAGAAAAGAAAATAGCTATGAGAACTAACTTATTCTCTGGTTTCCTAAAATGGAGACTACATCGGTGACAGTACACAAGGGAAAAGTCTAATGTAAGGGACATTACTCCTTTAAAGGAGTTGTTACTGGAAGAAGCTGACTAGGAGTGAGATATAGTGTAGGGAAAGTTTATAAATTATTAACACAGCCATTGAAACAGATGGAGTAACAGGTGGCAAGACAACAATGAAATATAGAATGTTTTTGGAGAAGAGGAAGGAGCAATGACCAGATTCAACTTTCTGGAAGGGCTTCAATTCAACACAGTGTTTTTCAAAAAGCTCATGGTGTTTGAAACAACTGTGGGGCAATTCTGTTGTATCCCTGCCCTAGTCATCAATATCAAATGTGTCTAGTAATTCAGCTCCTAAAATTATTAGAAAATAATTAATGTGAATTTGATTAATTTACAGCTAGTTAGCTCTTTTAAATGAAATTGAAAGTCATAAGCAGCAATAGAAAACACAATGATCATTGTGATTGTGAGACTAGAGGTCTGAATTAAAGTATTCACTAATACATGTCCAGGGAAGGGATAACTGGGGGCAAAAATTAAAATAAAAGATTAGAGTTTCCATAGGTTCTTATAGTGCAGGAGGGATGTCTTTCATAAGAAAAACACATTTTTTTTAATGTATGCTAAATCAGTTTATTATTCAGTTTAAATGAAATGGAATTTGAAAATTGTGAAGAGATTGAAATAATTATATGCAGTGAAATTTAGCGCAACTACGTAATCCCAGATGAAAATCATTCAGAAGGAATTTTTTTGTTTTGAATTGACCAGAAAAAAAAATTACTTTTTTTGTATCTATAGTCAAAAAAGTCACTGTCAAATGACTAGCTGTGACAGAGTTCCCATCATGTATTTTACTTGTGTTTTCAGTGTAGTTAAATGCATGATAAGATATAAGATATTCTACACTTTTTTAGTCCATTCAGGTTGCTATAATAAAATACAACAGACTTGATGGCTTATAAACAAACAAATTTATTTCTTGAAGTTCTGGAGCCTGGGGAGTCTGAGATTAGGGTGCCAGCAATGTCAGGTTAGGACCCTTCTCCAGTTGCAGACTAATGGTTGTGTTCTCATATGTCAGAAGGGGCTGCCTCAAGATTTCTTGTATGAGGGCACTAATCTTGTGCACGAGTGCCCCATCCTTATGACTTTATCTCCTCCCGAAGGCCCCACATCCTAAAACCGTCACACACAGCATTGGGATTTCAACATACTAATTTTGGGAAGACACAAATATCCAAACCATAGCAATACTTGTTCATTCTACTTCTTCATGTCCCTATCACTCTTCAGCCCCTGAAAGCTTGCTCTGACTCTCACAAATGACTAAAATAATCCCTAGAGATGACCAAGGACTTTTTGTAACTATATGTTAATCCCATTTGACTTTCAGGCAGCTCTGAGCTCCATATTTATTTATCTAACTAGCTACTAGTCCAGTAGCTGGACTAGTAGCTAGTTAGATAATTCTGTTTGCTTGTTCCCTAGATACTGTTAAAACCTGTTTAACTATTAAGGCTTGCTTAGCCAGAGCGACTCCATATTGCCTAGGTAGCCATATTGTTCTTTACATCCACAGACTTCATTCTGAGAGTAAACGTCCTAATAGTTCCTGGTATCAGTTCCGGGTATCAATTCCAGGAGTAAACACCTTAACAATAGAAACCACGTACCTTGGGTCTGCGGTATTCCCTGTAAAACCAGCCTATGAGATCAGGAGGGGGTCGCTCTCTTCAGAGGCGGCCCTGTCCAGTCAGTCTGACTTCTAATGCTTGGCATAGATAAAGCTTTCCATAACTTTCACTTTGTCTCAGTCTCATTCCTTTGATAACGGACCCCAACAGATACTTCAAAATCATCTGTGCAAGGTGGAATTCAGTGTCTTTGTCTTAGTTTTTCCATGTAGTAACCGATAGATAAACCCAGAAATTTGAATAATATTTTTGATTCTTCCAAAAGATTTTCTAATTGGAAAACTAGACTTATTTTCTAATTCCATGCCATTGATCAAAAATTAAGGTCACTGCCACCTCTTAGATATTTTTTTCTAATATATCTATTTCTGTGTCCTCATGTCATCAACTGAAGAGTATTATCTTTGTACAAGTCTATTCTTCACATTGTAGACAAAACAATCATACAATCATACAAACACATACGTATGTATAAATTATGTGTGTGCATATATGTTATATATATATATAATATGCATGTATTGTGCATGCGTGTGTGTGTGTGTGTGTGTGTGTGTGTGTGATTCCACAGCCTTTTAAAGCTCCTTGGTCCCTCTCAGGATAAAATTCCGAATTACTTATTCTCGCTTATAAAAAGCCTACACAGTTTTGCTTATCTTTACTTCTTATTTCTGTTTACTTATTCAGCCCCATTTCATACTGTATCATGTGAAATTTTACAACTTACCCATATTAATCTATTTTGAGTTCCAGAATAATGATGAGATATTTTCTTCTTCCCTCAATTTTTTTAAAAAAAATAATCATGGTAACATTATATGTTTTAGGTGTACAGCATTATAATTTGCCATCTATGCACACTGTGCACAGTATGATCACTCCTAAAAGTCTAGTTGCCATCCATCACCATACAATTAACATCTTTACCCATTTTGCACCCCCCCATAACCCCCAAGATGTTCTCTGTGTCTGTGAATATTTTTTGTTTTGTTATACTTGTTCATTTGTTTTGTTTTAGATTCTTATGAGTGAAATCATATGGCATCTGTCTTTTCCATCTGATTTATTTCACTTAGCATTTATACCCTCTAGGTCCATCCAAGTTGTCGCCAATGGCAAGATTTCCATCTTGTTCTATGGCTGAGTAGTATTCCGTTGTGTTTATATACCACTTTTTCTTTATTCATTCATCATTGGTGGACATTTAGCTTGTTTCCTAACTTGGCTATTATAAATATTGGTGCTCTGAACATTAGGGGTGGATGTGTCTTTTCAAACCAGCATTATTGTATTCTTTGGGTAAATACTGAAAAGTGAAATAGTTGGATTGTATGGTAGATCTATTCTTAATTTTTTTATCTATTTTTTTTTAAGATTTCACTTATTTATTTGACAGAGAGACAGAGATCACAAGTAGGAAAAGAGGCAGATAGAGTGAGGGGGGAAGGCAGGCTCCCCGTCAAGCAGAGAGCCTGATGCGGGGCTTGATCCCAGGACCCTGAAATCATGACCTGAGCCAAAGGCAGTGGCTTAACCCACTGAGTCACCCAGGTGCCCCCATTCTTAATTTCTTAAAGGAATGTTTATACTGTTTTACATAGTGGCTGCACCAGTTTACATTTCCACTAACATTATGGGAAGGTTTTCCTTTTCTCTACATACCCTCGACACTTATCTTCTGTCTTTTTGATGATAGCTATTCTAACTGGTGTCAGGTGATATCTCATTGTGGTTTTGATTTTCATTTCCCTAGCAGTGATGTTGAGTGTCTTTTCATGTGTCTGTTAGTCACCTACATGTCTTCTCTGGAAAAATGTCTACTCAGACTTTTGCCTATTTTTTAATTGGGTTGTTTGTTGTTGTTCAGTTGTATGGATTCTTTGTATATTTTGGATATTCTATTTTTAAAAGATTTTATTTATTTGTCAGAGAGAGAGTGAGAGAGCACACGCACACAAGCAGGG
This sequence comes from Mustela nigripes, assembly GCF_022355385.1. Classification (NCBI taxonomy): domain Eukaryota; kingdom Metazoa; phylum Chordata; class Mammalia; order Carnivora; family Mustelidae; genus Mustela; species Mustela nigripes. Next base: position 42,813,656 of record NC_081558.1, read on the forward strand.
GGAGTGGCAGGTAGAGCTCAGAGAAGCAAGTTCACTGCTAAGCACAGAGCCTGATGTGGGTGGGACTCGATGCCAAGATCCTGGGATCATGACCTGATCCCAAGGCAGATGCTTAACCAACTGAGCCGCCCGGGCATCCCACGGATATCAATTCTTTGTTAGATAAAACTTTTTGCAAAAATATCTCATTCAGTAAGTTGCCTTTTCATTTTGATGGGTTTTTTTTGTTGTTGTTGTTTTATTTTTCTGTGTAGAAGTTTTTTAGTTTTCTGTAATCTCATTTGCTTATTTTTGCTTTTGTTTTTCTTGCCTTTGAAGTCAAATCCACAAAAACATCACTAAGATTGATGTTGAGGAATTTACCGCCTATTTTATCTTCTGGGAATTTTATAACTTCATGTCTTACATTCAGTTCTTTAACCCATTCTGAGTTAATTTTTGTGTATGATGTAACATAGTGGTCCAGTTTTCTTCTTTTGCATGTGTCTATGTAGTTTTCTCAGCAGCATTTATTGGAGAGACTTTTTTTTTCATTGTACATTATTATGTCCTTTGGTTATATTTATTACTATATGGCTAAATTTATTTCCAGGTATTTTATTCTTTATGAGGAAAACTTTTTGTAAATAGGATTTTTCTTTTTATTTTTTTTTTTTTTTAAAGATTTTATTTATTTATTTGACAGAGAGAGATCACAAGTAGACAGAGAGGCAGGCAGAGAGAGAGGGAGGGAAGCAGGCTCCCCGCTGAGCAGAGAGCCCGATGCGGGCCTCGATCCCAGGACCCTGAGATCATGACCTGAGCCGAAGGCAGCGGCTTAACCCACTGAGCCACCCAGGCACCCGGATTTTTCTTTTTAAAAATTTTATTTATTAATTTAAAAAATTCCAGTATAATTAACATATAGTGTTATATTAGTTTTAGGTGTACAGTATAGTGATTCAGCACTTCTGTACATTACTCAGTGCTCTCCATGGTAACTGTACTTTTAATCCCCATCCCCTTCAGCTATTTCATACATCACCCCAACTACCTCACTTCTAGCAACTGCCAGTTTGCTCTCTATATTTAAGAGTGTGTTTTTTTTGTCTGTCTCCTTTTTCTTTGTTTTGTGCCTTGAATTCCATGTATGAGTGAAATCATATGGTTTTTGTCTTTGACTGACTTATTTCACTTAGCACTAACCCCTGTACATCCATATACATGTTGTTGCAAATGGGAAGATTTCATTCTTTTTTATGGCTGAGTAAGATCCCATTATATACATATACATATGTGTGTGTGTGTATACACACACATATACATCTATATACATAGATACATGCATACCACTTCTTTATCCATTCATCTATGGATGGATTCTTGGTTTGCTTCCGTATCTTAGCTATCGTAAATAATGCTACAGTAAACATAAGGATGCATATATGTTTTTGAATTAGTTTTTTGTTTTCTTTGGGTAAATACCCATAGTGGAATTATTGGATCATATGGTAACACTATTTTTTATTTTTTGAGAAATCTCAAAAGTTTGCATTCCCACTAGTGATGTATGATGGCTCCCTTTTCTACACATTCTCACCAACAGTTGTTCCTTCTGTTTTTCATTATAGTCAATCTGACCAGTAATCTCTCTCTCTCTCTCTCTCTGTCGTTTTAAGATTTTGTTTATTTATTTGAGAGAGAGAGAGTGCATGAGAGGGACAAGAGTCAGAGAGAGAAGCAGACTCCTTGCTGAGCACAGGGAGCCTGATGCAGCGCTGATCCTGGGACTCTGGGATCATGGCCTGACCTGAAGGCTGATGCTTAACTGACTGAGCCACACAGGTGCCCCTAACAGTAATCTCTTTGACATCAGCCATAGAAAGATTTTTCTAGATATGTAGGAAAACAAAAGCAACATTAAACTTTTGGGACTACATCAAAATAAAAGCTTTTGCATAATGGAGGAAACTTAGAACAAAAGCAAAAGACAACCCACCAAATAGGAGAAGATATGTCTGATAAAAAGTTAGTATCTGAAAAATATATAGAACTTATACACTGAACACCAAAAAACCCCCAAGTAACTCAATTAAAAATGGGCAGAAGACATGAACAGATATATTTCCAAAGAAGATACACAGATAGCCAACAGACATGTGGAAAAGGTGCTCACCATATTTTACCTTCAGGGAAATGCAAATCAAAACCACAATGAGATATCACCTTGCAAATGAGATTATTTTTCCTAATTTTTTTCTCCTGATGATTCATTATTCATGTATAGAAATGCCACAGATTTCTCTATATTGATTTTGTGTCCTGCTACTTTACTGAATTCATTTATTCTAGGAGATTTTAGGGGGGATCTTTTAGGTTTTGTATATATAGTATCATGTCATCTCTATAAATAGTGACCATTTTACTTCTTTTTTCAACTTGGAGCCTTTTATTAATTTTTCTCGCTTGATTGTTGTGGCCAGAACTTCCAGTAATATGTTGAATAAAAGTTGCAAGAGTTGGCATCCTTGTCTTATTCCTGATTGTAGAAGATAGGTTTTTGGGTTTTTACCATTGAAAATAATGTTAGCTACAAATTTGTCATATATGGCCTTTATTATGTTTGGTTATGTTCCCTCTATATCCACTGTACATCCATTTTCTTGTGAGTTTTATCCATAAATAGATACTGAATTTTGTCTTTTTTTTTTTTTGCATTTAGTGTATTTTTAGTTTAGTTACTATATTCTTCGCCTCTGTAGCTTATGTATAAAACTCTCCTATATTTTCTATCTCTTTGTTGAGGATCTCACTGTTCATTCTTTCACAATTTTGGGAGCATCTTTATGACCACTACTTTGAACTCCTTATCAGGTGGATTGTTTAACTTTGTTTGATTAACATATTTTTTTGGTGTTTTGTTGTATTTTTGTTTGTTTAGAATGTGTTCTTCTGTCTTCTGATTTTACCTGACTCTCTGTGTTGGTCTCTGTGTATTTAGCAAATCAACTACCTCTCCCCTTGTTGAAGAAGCAGCCTTGTGTTGGAGATGTCACATGGGGCCCAGAAGCACAAGGTGCCCTAACACCAAAGACAGGCACTCAAAAGGAAACTCCTGTATGGGCTGCATGTACCTGCTGCTCTGGCAAAGTCATGTCTACAGCATAGCATGGGTAAGGGCTGGTGCCCAACCTGCCTGAAACTCCTGGCTGTGCTACAGCACTGAGGTGGGGTCAGGATGGTTTTTGGCTTGGCTCTAAGGTTTGGTTGCCCTGCAGGGTTCTTAGGTGGGTATGCCCACTGGCTTTAGCAAGTTAAATGAATAGTCCAAAAATGGCACTGGCCAGCACCAGTGTTAGCAAGGTAAGAGGAGGTTACAGATAACGGCACCTTCCAGTGTCTCCATCCATGCAGAATTTTCCAGCCTCCCCTGTAGGTGCTTTAAGATTAGTAAATGATCTTCACATATGGTCTAGGCACTTTTCAAATTGATGTTTTGCCCTGGTTTCCCAGGGCAGTTGAGGGTGTGCACGAGCCCTTTAAGAGGGGGTTCTCTGTTTTCTATAATTGTATGGTTTTTGTGGAAGTAAGCCCCATCAGCTTTCAAAGCTTGTCATTTAGAAGACTCATCTCTCCCAGGCAAGATCTAAGGGTTAGAGGGCTGGATGTGGAGCACAAACCTCTTACTACTCAGGGAAAAGTTTCATATTTTTGAGATTTTTCCCAGTAATGGATTGCTGTGCCTGGGTGGTATTTTTTTTTTTTCTTTTTTTGCAAGGTGGTGTCTCTGCCTCTCTTACCCATCTCAGTGCTGTCCTTTTTGTCCTTTATTGTGTAGGCTCTGCTCATCTATTTTCTGGTCTTTTTCAGAAGAAATGATTTCATATATAGTTGCATGTTTGTTTTATCTGTGGGAGAGAGTTCAGAATCTTCCTACGCCAACATCTTGAACCCAGTTTTTCTGCCAACTCTTCCTTTAGGGTTTTTAAGCATGATTTTCCTTCCATTTGCAACTTTTTTTTTTTTTTTCTCAAACTGTATTCCCCTGCATTTCCACTCTTACTTCTGGATAGCTCCATGGATGAAAAAAAGCTGGTTCTGTAACCTTTCTGTAGCCTCCTGGACACCTGAGTTACTCATGGTCAATTATGCCTATGCCATCAACTGAAGGAGCTGCTAGGAATATATGTATATTTTGTCAAAATAAGTGAGATTCTAGCTGGGGACAATAGGACTGGCTGAAGCACCCATTTTTTTGAGTAGCTAGTATTGGTAAGTGGTAGCTACCCTAAAGTGTGAGGGAAAGTTACACATTCTTGAGTGACTGCCTAAAAAATTAGGTATAAAAGATGGACTGAGCTCAGCGCTGGGACTTCACAGCTGAAATTCTGCATATGCTTAGGTTGTCTTTCATGATTATGCTTCTTTTGAGTGTGGAATATCAAAGAAAGTGTGCCTGGGAGTCATAAGAACTCTACAGTGTTGTTGTACATGTCTAGTTGTTACTTTTCTGCCTTTTCTTTTTCAAAGATTGATTTATTTAAGATAAAGAAAGAATGTAGGGTGGTAGAGATGGAGAGAGACAATCTTAAGCAGACTCTACACTCAGCATGGAGCTGACGCGGGACTTGATCTCATGACCCTGAGCCAAAATCCAGAGTTGGACACTTAACTAACTGAGCCACCCAGGTGCCTCTCTGCTGTTTCTTAAAGATCAGTCAACCTGGTGCTAGTTGAAGTGTGTTGTGTCTCATAAGTTAGACTGTCAGTGCAAACTCAAGACCACTGTTACCAGTAGAACAGAGAGGTAACTGAATCTCTATTCATTCTTTAAACTTAGCTAATGAGTCATTTCCTCCAGGAAGTATTCCCTGACTGATCAGCTAAGTCAAGAATTGAAAATCCTAATGTTCTCATAAAACATATTCAGTTCTTTCCTCAACGTTTATCCAGCTGTATTCTAATTATTTCTTTATCCCTCACTAAAATTCATGGACAGTTCATTTATTTATAGGGATATCCCTAGTATATAATACAATATCTGGCACTTAGTAGGGTTTTCATAAAAATATTGAATAATTCAATGGCTAACGGACATAAATCTGTCTGTGCAATGGGAAATAGGGGAACAGTTAACAAGGTGTAGTTAACTAAAGCAATGTTTTCTACTTATTCTCTTGATATATCAAGTTATTCTTGCTGTGTAATAAACCTTAAAAACTCAGTGCTTAAAACAATACTAATAATTTATTATTGTTCATGTGTCTGCAGGTTGCTTAGGATGTGGCTTATTAAGACTAGACTTAGTTAGGACATTTTGCTTTAGGCTGCAGTGACTGGTTGGCTCTTTCGCAGTGCCGGTCTATAGGTTAGGTAGGGCTGTTCTATGACACAAATCTCTCATGATTCTTGGACCATGCTTTCTATATGGTAGCAGTGGAGATTAAAAGACGAGTGTAAGCATGTCCTCGTTCAGCACAGGTGTGTCACTGGCATTCTTTTATTTCTGCTGTAATCACTGAGCAAAGTGAGTTTATAGCCACATCCAAAGTCAAGGGAAAGGAAGATAGACTTGAGTCATGCAGCACAAGTGAAGCACCGATGTGAAAAGTTTTAACCATGTAAGGTGATGCTTGTGTGAATGAACCTTATTATGGTAATCGTTTTGCAATATATACATATATCAAATCATTATTTTGTACTCCTTAAACTTACACAATGTTATATGTCAGTTATATCTCAATAAAGTTGGAGAAAAAAAAAGTTTAAATTTTATACTACCTCAGATTTCTACTTTTAATACCAGCTTGTCCAGGAGAAATTTTAGGTAATATGAAATTGAACTTTAATAATATGGATTTTTTGGGGTGCCTGGGTGGCTTTTGGTTAAGCATCCAACTCTGATTTCTGCTCAGGTCATGATCTCAGGATCCTCTTTGTGCCCTTTGTTCAGCAGTAAGTCAGCTTTGGGATTCTCTCTCCCCCTCTGCCCCTCGCTCTGCTAAAATAAATAAATAAATTCATTTATTTAGCTGGCCCAGTTTTTTCCCCATTGATTACAGAAAAACGGCTCTCTCTTTTTCTCTCTCTTTCTTTCTCTCTCTATGTGTATACACTTATGACCAAACTGGTTTCTTCGGAGATGAAGACTAGTTAACTTAAATGTAGAATCTCAACTTGTCAATGTTTTAGGTCAAAGTATTGCTTTTCTTGATCATTAACTGGTCTTGTCCTAAAAATATCTGACTAAAGTTGTAATCCTTTCTGGTAAGCAGTTGAGATAGTCATTAGCACTACTGAACATGTTTTTACCTTTTTGTAATTTATTTTAGTCAAAGGGAAGATCAATTACATTTTGAAAATACTGTTCACGTTGTTAGAATCCTTCCAATCAATTCAAGCTGGGAAGATGTAGATTCATTATTTTATAATCTTGGTAGCATCTAAGGTAATGATAAATGCTTTCTTCAGGATAAAAACACACATTTATTTCTTTTCTAACCTACAAATTACTTGTATAACTCAATATTTTACTGTACTTCCAATATTTAAAAAGTAGATGATTTAAGGTGAATCAGTGAATTCATTCCTCTTGACTTTAAATGTGTCTTCATCATATGCATTCCAAAGAAAAATTATTACCTAATCTACAAAGATATATTTTAATCACTAAATAATATGCTGAATGCATTTACAACTGTAATTTTATGCGTGTGAAACACTTAATTGCTCAGTGGTAACTCTAATGCTTTGCAAACAGAATCAGGGTGCAAAACTATTCAGAATATAGACTAAGTGTGGATAAGCAAATGCACTCAGGGACAGAAAGACCTTGGCAATATTTTAAAGGCAGTCAGTTTCCTAATACTTAAAGTGAAGCCTTAATGTTGATTATAAAGGTGGTTAAGATAGTGAAGGTGGAAGAGCACCTAGGTGGCTCAGTCAGTTAAGCATCTGCCTTAGCCTCGGGTCTTGATCCCTGGGTCTGGGATCCAGTGCTCTGTCAGGATCTCTGCTCAGCAGGGAGCCTGCTCCTTCTCCTTCTGCCTACTGCTCCTGCACTTGTGCTCACTTGTGCTCTCTCAACTCTTTTGTCAAATAAGTAAACAAAATCTTAAAAAAAAGAGACAGAGATAGTAAAGGGGGAGAATATATTTGTGTGGAGGGGCTTATAAAATAGGAAGTTTTCGTATTTCTTCTGTTACTTTAATTTTTTTTTCCCTTGGTGGTAGTTATACTAGGATGGAAACTATTGGAATCTGAGCCAGTTTGTCAGAATATCATGAAGGAAGTTGAGAAGTAATAGGAGCTCAGTAAATATGCCAACGTGTCACTGTTACAGACTGAATGCATCTCCCAACCCTCCATTCATCAGCTGAAAACCTATCTAACTCCCAAGGTGATAATGTTAAGAGGTAGGCCTTTGGGAAGTGATCAGGTCTTGAAGGTAGGGCCCTCATGAGTGGGATTAGTGATTCCATAAAGGAGGCCTCAGAGAGCTCTCTTGACCCCTCTTCATGTGAGGACATGTGAGGACAGCTCATTTAGCTGTCTGGGAACCAGGAAGAGGACTTTCACCAGATACTGAATCTCAGGGACCTTAATCTTAAACTTTCCAACCTCCAGAACTGTGAGAAAAAAACATTCTATTGTTAACGAACCACCTAGTCTACTGTATTCTGTTACAGCAGTCTGTAAGAAAACTAAGTGTTAAAAAACTCAGTGTAAAAAAGCCTGTAAGAAAAGAAAGTGACTTTGAATCCTTGTTTTACTTTACTGGTAGGCGAATGTAGGGTATTTATTTTACTGGTAGGAAAATGTAGAGTGTTATATGATTGGTGTTTATGCACACATGTGTTTCCTTGATAACCTTAGGAGAAAGGTCACCATGCTTTGGAAAGCAAAATTACATAGTAGAAATCAGTATTAGTTTGATACTTGACTGTGTACATTCCTATAGATCTTTTATGACTTCACCTAAGTATATACAATTTCTTATAATATTTGATATTTGAAAGGGGATGCACATTGATTCACATACGAGCTTTAGGGTGACGGTACTGAAGATAATTAGAACCTGAGGGACAAGAGACAAACTATTAATAGGTCTGTTGCTGTCTTATTGTGGCACTTCCCTATTTCACATATGGTAAACACTTTATTTATTGAAAGAATGAATAAATGAATGGTACAGGAGTCAGGTATTATGAATTAAAAGTATAGAATATAAGTGAGAAAAAGAGATTTATGTTGTGAGGCAGAGACTGGGATTAAAAATAGGAAGTACAACCTGGTAAAGAAAGTAAAGCAGATGAACTTGGAAGGATGTGACTGTGAAGGAGGACAAAGTCATTAAATGGGACCTGGGTTGACCTGAACTGAGCATCTAAAGGCAGGGAGAAATTGAGATTGAGTGTCAGAGACATGAAGAAAAAAATATGGAAATTTGTTGTGCAGACTGAAATTTAGCTTTGAACTTGAGATCCTGGATCGAAGACAGAGGACTCCTAGTAAGACTGGAATTTTATGGATTCTTACTATCTATCAAAAACTGTATAATGCAATTTATTTTTTATTTTTTTTTAGAGAAAGAAGATTCTTTTTTTTTTTTTTTAATTTTTATTTTTTTTTAATTTTGTATTTTTTATAAACATATATTTTTATCCCCAGGGGTACAGGTCTGTGAATCACCAGGTTTACACACTTCACAGCACTCACCAAATCACATACCCTCCCCAATGTCCATAATCCCACCCCCTTCTCCCAAACCCCCTCCCCCCGAAAGAAGATTCTTTTTATTTTAAAAAATACTGCATGTAATTACACTTTTTCCCCTTGTAAAAGACTTAAAAGTATCCAGAGTGTTGCACTAATACAAGAAAAGCCACTTTTCCTTTAACAAATTACACAGTGTCCTTCACTTATTACCATTATAGCTAATTAATAAAATAAACTTACTTTGGGGGGGGGAGAGGAAATAAATACACTATAGTTGAATGAGGTTCAAGAATCAAGCTCAATTTGTTTCCGAGACTTGGAAGAACTTCTTTTGTATTGTTCCAGTTCCTGATCCTTCTGAATTCTCATTTCATCAACTTCACTTTCAGCATACTGAGGGTCTCTTGCAGGGTCCTTGATATCTTTTAGTGTGTTGATACTCTTTGGTGGAAAGACCCTTTCATACACTTTCTTCCACAACTCCATTGGTGAATGGGCATGAAGTTTTCCAATATCATTATCAGGAACAGGAGGAGATCCTATTTGACTTAAAGAATCCAATCCTGCTGTGATAAACAGTGGTTTATTCTGATCCACACATATTGATTTGCTTTTGTCAATGCCAAATGCTAACTGGTTGATAACTCCACGTATTTTTAGTAATAGAGCTTCTGATTTACTGGTAAACATTAACGATGCTCCATAATAATGTGCAACAAATCGAAGGGTCTTGCATATAACCTTCCTCTTCTCAGAGTCAAAATCCTGAAAAATATCGTATTTACTTCCAATTATGACCAGAGGTTTTAGAAATGGGTCGATTAATTCACGATCTGGATGGTCCTTCTGCATATTACTCCATATCTTCTGTCTCATTTCAGAAGCTGCTTTAGAATTGGTCTTGCCCAGTTTCATTATCATTTTATCCACATGGCTTTTTGTGGCTTGCAACAGATTTTCCATGGTGGGCCAAAGGTCATTAGGTTTCGAAAGATCCAAAACAAGAACAAGAGAAAATGTCCGTGAGGTATCACTTGTGATGGGGATGCTGATTAAGTCCAATAAAGACGTTCCTCCACCTAGTTCCCAGAAGTGAGCAATATCTTTTGGTATATTATGCCCTTTTGCTCTTCTTCCATATGTATATTCCAAAGCTAATGTTGGTTTTGGTGGCTCATCCCTGTCAAGACACCTTAGAATAATAGTAGTCATTCCCCCATTTTTACTGCCAATGAAGAAAACAGATTTTTCTCCAATTTCAAGCCCATCACCTTCACCTCCACTACTTCCATGTTTTTCCACTTCGGCTTTTGCAATTTCCCAGAGAGTTTCACTGGGCATCATTGCTCGACCGCACCAGTGTCATGGGCTCAGCGTTTGAGGCCACCTTGAAACCAAGATGCCAGCGAGGTCTGAGACCAGCCTGATGGTGCGGACCGTATAATGTAATTTATATGAACTATTTGTTTCTTGCAACAGCCCTGGAGTAGTTGTTCTTTTATGAACCACTTTTTTTTTTTTTTAAAGATAGATTTTTTAAATTAATTAATTAATTAATTTGACAGGCAGAGATCACAAGTAGGCAGAGAGGCAGGTAGAGAGAGAGGCAGAGAGAGAGGAAGGGAAGCAAGCTCCCGGCCAAGCAGAGAGCATGATGCAGGGCTCGACCCCAGGATCATGACCCTGGGATCATGACCTGAGCCAAAGGCGGAGGCTTAACCCACTGAGTCACCCAGGCGCCCCTTTTATGAACCATCTTTTGCAAAGGAAGAAACTGAAATAATTAGAGGTTTGAGTAGACTACCTTGGGAGTGGGGGAAGTCAAGATAGGAACCCAGGCAGTGTACTGTGAGCACATGCTCTTAACCACTGGAAGGGTTCCTAGAGAGAGAGGGGACTTAGAGATATGGCTTCTCCCCATTCCAGTGGAGTTTGGAGCACACTATAATGAGATGGGAGGGTAGAAATGTCCCAATAATACATAAACCTGCCAGAAACCCAACTTTTATATCAGTGAGTCTCAGCAGGTGTAAAGACAATAGGACCATCTGTGTGGGTACAGATTCCTAAGGCGTCAGGAGAGATGGCCTTGAACATTCTTCATTCTGAAACTAGATGGCATCAAGGTCAGTCTGACATTCAGTGATTGGAGTTGCCTGGGTGGTAGGAATCTCACTGTTTCAAAACATACCTAAATGCTGGTCACACCCTTAAACATTTCAGACAGCCTTGGTGACTAGATTTTAACTGCTGTATTTCATCATTTTGCATTGCCCAGCTATATAACAGAGGTTTACAGGTTTTAACTACTTTAGGAGACAATCTGGTGACCACAGAAAGAAAATTTCTTTTCAATATGTTATTTGCTTGAGAGAGTTCTAGCCCTCAAGAGGATTATGGTAGGTGCTCATAGACAATAAAATAAATTGAAATAGAGACACCCAATACTGTTAGGTTCTACTCGGTTATTATTGGACAGCTTTTGTAGTAAAGCACTGAATTTGGAATCACACGTTGAATTCTGTCACAATGGTTACTGACTGCAAAATAAATGCAGTATATTTCTTACAGTTTGAGACTTTTTGAAGAACATTTATTACATTTTCTCAGATAATTTATAACTGGATTCTTTGTTTAAATTTAGAGGTACCCCCTGAACAAGATATCTGAAAACACAATGAACATATTATCTGAAAATGCAATTAATATCCCTTTACAAAGAATTTATCTTATATTTGCTAGCTTTTCTGATACACTGATACATATAGTGTAAGTGCTCAGTAAATTGTAACTATTATGCTTTCCATATTCAACTTTTAAAAAACTGGTTTGTGATTTATTTGCTAAGCTGTTGTATGCTATACTAATAGAATACCTTTGTTCTCCAAGTCACTTGATGAATGTGAATCATAGAGGGCACTGAGGGATATGGCTGACTTTATAGGCTTTTAAAATTTTTTTTTTTTTAGTTTTATAGGCTTTTATCCCAAGAAATAACTGTTATCAAAATCGGAGCATCTCTTTATTTCCTTGGTCAGTAGAATGAATAAGATATGAGACAGGAGGATCCTTGCTGTTAATTTTATCAGACCTAAGGATCTTTTGACTTTTTAATAAATGTATTAGTATACCTGTGGGAGTGTTTGAAATAGTTTGGTAGAGTTTGAGATTTACATAGCAGACAAAGAGAAGAAAGTTGTGTAGATGAGTGTGGCTATTTTATGTATGCATGCATGTACTTACTACATTTACTCAGCATTCTATCCTATCTGCCTTCTGCAGGTAGCATAGTCCCCTTTCCTTTGAGAACATCTCCCTGTATTCCACATGATCCTGATGGGGATAGAAAAGCCATACACTCTAGTAGTAAGAATACAAGACTCACACATCTAGGTTTTTATACTTACTGTGTGACCTTGCACAAGTTACTTAACTTCTCTGTGCATCAGTAGCTTCATCTTAAAATATGGTTAAATTGTATAAGGGCTTTGTAAATTAGGACTTGTATGGTCTCGGTCTTCTTACAAGCAGACCTTAAATAAGGAATTGGATGCAGGTGGTTTGTTTTGTGAAGTGATCTGAAAGGAGTAGATCTAGGAAGAATATAATGGTGAAAAAGTGAAAGCGAATTCAGAGTTAGGTTATTTACCTGATCACTGCTGTGGGCATTGGAGGCTCAGCCCTGCTCCAAGTCCTTTGTGCAGACTATCCCATTGAAATGTCACAAGACTGAGGAGGAGACTATTTCTTTTAGACCACCTTTCCCGTCTTGGCCAACATTGGTGCTGTGGGTGTTAACTGTTACAGACTTACAAGTTTGCACACGTGTATCAGAATAGTTCCACAGGAGTCTATTCCAGCTCCGACACAGGAGCCCAGGGCAGAAATTGTGTTTGCTGTTGATACTTAGGCAAGCTACTATCAGATTATACCTGGTGGCTAGCATCAATCAGGTGAGGTAAAAATAAGAACTAGGAGCTATGACAGGGGAGATATTGATACAGGATTAAATGAAAGAATGTGTACAAAATGTCTAGACCATTTTCTGGCTCATACTAAACACTCAGTACATGGTGACTAACAGACTTGTATGCTTTTCTAGGCAGAAGTAAATAAAAATTCTATAGAAAATCATGTCTGTATATTTCTTTCCCCCATTTTTTGTGTAGAAAGCTTATTTCTATTTATTTTTTAAATTTTCTTTTATTTAAATTCAATTAGCCAACATATAGTACATCATTAGTTTCAGATGTAGTGTTAATAATTCATCAGTGGCATATAACACCCAGTGCTCCTCACATTATGTGCCTTCCCTTATGCCCATCACCCGATTATCCCATCTCCCCACCCCACCACCCCCACAACCCTGTTTGTTTCCCATAGTTAAGAGTCTCTCATGGTTGGTCTCCCTCTGATTTCTTCCCATTCAGTTTTCTCTCCCTTCCTGTATGTTCCTCTGCACTGTTTCTTATATTCCACATTTGAGCAAAACCATATGGTAATTGTCTTTCTCTTATTGACTTATATCACTTAGCATAATCCCCTCCAGTTCCATCCATGTCAATGTAAATGTAAGTATTCATCCTTTCTGGTGGCTGAATAATATTCCATTATGTATATATACATATACTCCATCTTCTTAATCCGTTCATCTGTCGATGGACAGCTTGGCTCTTTCCCCAGTTTGGCTATTGAGCACATTGTTGCTATAAATATTGGGGTGCAGGTGCACTTTCAGATCAATACATTTGTATTTGGGGGTTAAATACCTGTATTTCCTTCTCTTACAACATGCATACATTGTATCTTAGGGCAATATGGTCAGAACTTCATTGTAACATGTGCCAGGAACAGTCGTGACTGTTTTTAACCACCATCTCTTCCCAGAAACAGGAAGAATTAATTGTAAGTTGACCAGTCTCCAGAGAGTCCCCAGACTTGCAAGCATCTGGGGGATGGGAAGGTTAACAGATTCCTGCAGGCCCAAAGATGCCTGAATGTTGTAAGTGCCTAAAAAGGGTATCTTCACATCCTCAATGCTTGTGTGCACAAATACCAAGTTGAGCTAAGTGAGAATATCTCTGAGTATGATCTGTTTCTCAAAAAAGTTTTAGATCTATTTCACCCCACAGATGAGGCAAGCAATTTGGGCTGACATTTGGACCTACTTATTTTCTTAATTCCCAATTGCTTCACTGGGAACATTGAACTTTTCCTAATCATTGTAGATAATGAATTAGCAAGCTTAGCTGTAGATCATTCATAACTTTTTTCTTAATCCATAATTGAGAAAGTGCTTCCTTTTGTCTTTTTTTCCTTTGATGCTTCTTCATAATACTTAAATTTTTATTTCTTATGCTACAATATTTAGAAGCACACTGGTAGAGTGTTCAGCAAGATATGTATCTGTAAGTGAAGACCTTTCTCAAATCTGTCTTTCTTAGAAAAGATAGGGAAATTGGATATACTATCTGGGGAGGTAAGTAAGCATAATAAAAATAATATTTTTATTAAAAAGTAGAAAGGGTTGCTGGGAAGAAATGTAAAAATGCAAATGATCACCAGCCTTTTTTCTCACAAAAAATGTTCATGTGGTCCACTGTCATTTTAAATATTTTAAATTTATTTTTAAATTTTTCAGTTATTTATACATTCTTTTGGAATATCTGTTTGGTATGTGTTACACATGCTTCACAATATTATCAAAAGCCAAACTATCAGTATATTTTTCGACAGATCCTTTTTGGTTAATTAAATAAAACATTTTGACTCTTTTATGCATGACCTTAAAAATCAGCACACTGGCTCAGTTTTTAAAAATTTCAAATGTAATGAGATTGGTCCCCAGAAGAAGTGTTGGGGGTCAGGGAAAGTGATGGGTAAGGAAAAATAAAGCTTGCCAAGCCATTTTATAAAAGAAGTTAGTGAGGGAGAGTTAGCTAGAAGGAGTACTCAGACTTGATTAAAATCACTTAAAGCGTCTGTCAAGCCTGTTCAGGTGAGCATGTTTGTGGTTCTGTGTGCTATTTCACAGAAAATGCTAAAGAGATCAAGTATGTTCCCTATAAATGGATTTACCTGGGCTCCTCACAACACATTTAACTACATCAGTGACAATGAATGGTCACAAATCTAAGCATAAGTTTAAGACTTAGGAAGTTTGGATCTGGTGTTAAGAGTGTCTTACTATAAATAAGGACTGGCTGCCCTTGAACATTTTTAGAGCATGTGTGAATCTGGTGTTAAAACTAGCAAAATTCATTGCCCATTTTTCCTTTGCTAGTGGAAAAATTTACAGTATCTCTCTTGGGTCTCTTGAGCTATGTGGGGATACACAAATCTCCTTTTTAGTGAGAGCCATACACTGACTTTATTAGTCTTATGGGAACCAGAATCAGCTACATTGACTGGGAGATTTGCTCATTTTAGGAAATTACATGGACTTTTGTATGTAGGATACTGTATATTATCTTAATTGTGACTCTTTTAACATAGTTATAACTTAATGTATAGCTTTTCTTTGCAGTTTTTATCACTTTAACTCTGTTGCTTGAAGTTGAAGATGATAGCAATTAGGACAAGATGACTGACCTTCCCTAGGGTCAGCCTGGAGAACTTGTGCCAACCAGGGAAATATTTGGATTCTATTAGGACAATGGTGATCAGATTATTGAAGGTAGTAATGATAATAACAAATAGAAAGTTAGGGAAATGATTTGTTGCCTGATTTCTCATTTTATAGAAAGTGGTATTTCCCAATGGCTTTTATACACTAACATAGTCAACTTATAATTATCCATATTCATTGCCTGAATGCTGTAGGCAAGAAATTGGAAAAGAAAGTAACTAGAGACATTGCCCTAAAGATGCTTATAGCTTGAGAAGGGCAAGAGACAGTTTAAAAACAACTATATACCCCAAGGAAATGCATACATATGCTCATATATTAATTAAATATAGATGTTTATGTATTAGTTAAAATATCCACAGCAACACTATCATGAAGAACCTGGAAATTACCCAGATGTCCATCAACAGTAAAGTGAATTACTAAGCTGTCTCCTAGTTGCATGATATAATGTAATACAGCCATGGGAATAAGTTGCAACTGCATGTAGCAACATGGGTGAATGTCATAAACATAATGTTGAGTGGAGGAAGCCAGATACAAAAGAGTTTATACTACATCATTCTATTTATGAAAAGCATAGACAGACATGTATCTGTGCCATTAGAAGTCAGGAGAGTTGCCATTGAGGGGCATAGTGACTTGGGAAGAGGACCAGAAGGGACCTTCTGGGATAAATGCTATGTGTTTAGTTTATGAAAACTCATACACTGTACATGTATGATGTGTGGGTTGTTTTTTTTTTTTTTTTTTGCGTATTCTTCAACTGAGTTTTAAAATGAGCAGTATATTTTAAGTAGAAGATGAGACCTTTGTGGAAGAAGTCTTCTATAAGAGTCAGGGCTATATCTGTCCAGTGTCATTTCCTTAGTTTTCTTGATAAGTCAGGAAGGCTTGGAGGTCTGGAGATAAAACATTCCCCAAAGAAGGAAAAATACAAGCAAAAGCAAAGAGGTAGAACAGTATGAGGCAACAGATTAAATGAACTTTCAAGTTCTTGAACAAAGTTGGAAAAGTATAAAGGGGAAAGTACGAAGTTAGGTTTGGGCCAGAGAGTGAAAAAATTAAAAATATTATAAACAAGCTTGTCTTTTTTTCTTTAGGTTTTATGAGTCTTTGGAAATTTTTGAGCTGTAGAATGGCCTAATTAAGCTTTTGAAGTCTGCAAATTGAGCTTTAGAGGGTGGAGGGACTGAAAAGGGGAAGATCTGACCACTCCTGTGGTGTTAAAAGGGAACTTCCCACAGACTTGCAGTGGCCGACTGGCAGCAGTGGGATGGTGACTGCCACATAACTGGTGCTCGGTATTTACTCAGTGAACACCAACATTAGCAATAAATGAAAGAATAGTATTTTGCATTAGACTGTGTCAGTTGGCATTCTTGAAGAATGAGTTTGCTTTTTTGGTGGTTTATCTTTCCAAAGCAGAATTTGTTTTTTGTTAAGTAATGCCACTTGAAATTGGATCTGGAGCATGTGATAAACTCTCCCACAATCTCAGGTGATACTCAGATCACTGAATCTTAACTGCATGAGGTCCAAACTGTATGTAGGACACTGTAGTGGGACAGATGCATTATCTTTCTGCTAATTTTGTTGAAATGCATTTTGAAGTAAAATACAGACTTCCCGCACACGGAATATTGTATCTCTTTCTTGTTACTCATCCTGTATAGAAAATCAGCAGTCTCAGCATACTTTGGGTTATTTGGTTAAGAATTGTTTACATGGCAATTCTTTAGTAGTTCTTTTCCTGAAGGTCAATAATTCCAGCATTTTGAGAAAAAAGATCGATGGTGGTAAGTGCTACCTCTGTATTTTCCCTTAGCATTCTGACCACAGTTGTAGTTACTAGGTTTTGTGTCAATTTTCCAGAAAAGGATATCGGTTTGTGTTGAATTAAATTGTCTTAGTCTTGCTTGTAAAGACTGGAAAGAACTTTGAGACACTTGGTGACAATTGGCTATGGCCATTTGTAGATAAAGAGGTTAGGAGGGATGGTACATCTCCCAGATCCAAGCAGGGATGTGTGGCAGGTAGAACATGGAGAAAACTTATTAGAAAAGCTCACTGGGTGAAAAGGATGTCTGAATCATCTTATTCTTTCCAGCTAGCTTGCTGAACTGAATCTGCTAGACAATTGTCTTCATTTTCTCTTTGTACTCCTTGACACAGTTACACTGTAGAGGAATAAAACAGACAGCATTGTATATTAGTGAACAATTTCAATTTCAACTTGTTATTTCTAAACCTTTCCTACCTCCTTTCTGCTATTGCTTATCTACTTTCAATCCATATTCCACATTCCCATTAATATTATATTTTTAAAAATATTTATTTGAGAGAAAGAGAGAGGGAGTGCAGGCGTGTAAGGGTGGAGGAGCAGAGAGAGAATGGGAGTCATAAGCCAACTCAGCCCTGAGCACAGAACCTGGCTGGGCTCAATCTCAGGACCCTGAGATCAGGACATGAGCCAAAATAAAGAGTTGGACGCTTAATCAACTGTGCCACTCTGGCACCCCATTAATGTTTTTGTAAATAAATGTTTTATTTGGTTATGCCCCATTTCTGCTGAAAAGGCTTGATGTGACATTTTGGGAGGTATTAACTACTTCCAGTGGCTTTTAGTAGTTGTCTGTTGGATCAACACATTGAGAAAAAGAGAAAATCTCTCCTTGAAGACATGCTGAGAGATAAGATAACCCTAAAACAATTTTAGTTTAGTTTTATTTTGCTTTGCTAATTATATATTAAACTATCCACTCTGTGTCAAGGTCTTCAGTAGCAATAATGAATTAATTAGCTCTGGAACATGTTCTGGAATTCATTGTAAGTAAATATTGTTGCAATTTAAATTCCAATTTAGCAATACTTATTTGAGGTTGCA
Organism: Mustela nigripes; assembly: GCF_022355385.1. NCBI lineage: Eukaryota > Metazoa > Chordata > Mammalia > Carnivora > Mustelidae > Mustela > Mustela nigripes. Next base: position 42,831,868 of record NC_081558.1, read on the forward strand.
AAATGTTTTTGTAAAGTAATGCTGTTTTTCTTTTTTATGTGGAGGACAAAGACCAACTTTTGAATTTAAATTTACATATATGAGAGCTGAAAAATTTACTCCCTGCTCAAGAAAGTATAGTCAGAATTTATAAAAGGAACATAGTGACTAGAAGAAATATTGAGTTTAGTGCAGGTTAATTATGAAAGGGATCAGATAACTTTACCTTTGCAAATCAGATATATTTCTCAAATCTAAGATGACTGTTATGTGCCAACATGCCATATTTTTAGTGGAAATTCTTACAGCATTTTTTTTTTAAAGATTTTATTTATTTATTTGACAGAGAGAAATCACAAGTAGATGGAGAGGCAGGCCGAGAGAGAGAGAGAGAGAGAGGGAAGCAGGCTCCCTGCCGAGCAGAGAGCCCGATGCTGGACTCGATCCCAGGACCCTGAGATCATGACCTGAAGCGAAGGCAGCAGCTTAACCCACTGAGCCACCCAGGCGCCCCTTACAACATTTTAAAAGAAACTTTAAACACACATACCTCATGCAATCCATAAACTGTAAACATGGAGCTGTTTTAATGTGCCATTATTTAAAATTTTAAATTAGCAACTGAATACATCTGAAATAAAGTTTTACTTGTTCTTTATTGTAATACAGAACAGAGATACAACTTTAGTAAATCATGTATGACAGATGTGAATTGGGATGTTGAGTCAAAGACTATTCCTAGTATTTTCACTAATGTTTCTAATATATGATATCTCATAAAAATAGTATATCACGAATTCATATTTTTCATCTTTCAAGGTGAATTTTGCTTTTTCTGTTGCATTGATTTTTTTTTTTATTTCAAAGTGATAGACACAAAATCATTTGTAAGTCATGGTTTCATAAGGCATGGTTATAAGAAGATAAGCAGTGCAAATCCAATGTATCTTGTTTTCTTTACCTTTTTGAAAATTTTCTTTTGCCTCCACACATTCACTTTCTTACACTCCATCTAAAAATATGTTTTGTTTAAGGAGGAAAAAAAGTGCCTTGTGACAATTTGCATAATATGTTAATGCGGATATGCATCTAGACATCTGGATGGCATTTTAATATCTCATTCTCATTCAAGGAACTAGACCTTACACAGATGGCAGAGACAATTTTAAGAGCATTGTTGTAAACAAATAAGGCAGCCAGGAAACCAAACACACTCCAAGTTAGGCTTTGCCGCCAAAGAAGCTTTTTAGTGAGATGTTTTGACTACAAGATTGTACAGCCCTTATCAGTCTCTGACAAAAGGAGAAGTACCAGTAGGCAGTTTTCCTATGCAAAGGAGAGGGGGGGAAATCGCACACCAGCATGCGTTTTCAGGTTTGAATATCTGAAAGACTAAATTTATTTTGTACACTTATACAGAATATATGAGTGTGTATATATATATACATGCATGTATATATATACATATACATACATACACACATACATATGTTCACATAGCATATATATATGTACACATGTATAGATTTTAATAAAGTAGACATACGTGATTTAACAGTAAGTCCATCTCTTTCTTCCTTCTCTCCCTAGAGAGATACCTTCTGTCAAATTTTTGGCTATTAATAGCACAGGACTCTGGAATCACACTGCTTACTCTTAAACACTGAGTTTAAATTCACAATTAACTAGGTTTGTTATTTGACCAAGTGACTTATTCTCTTGTCGCATCTGTTTTGTCATCAGGGATAATAATGATCGCTGTTCCATAGGGTCAGTAAGAGCATTAAATGCATCAAGTACATAGCTTATGCCATATATAGCAAGCAGTCAATAAATGTTGCAATTATTACCATTGTTTTAATTAATTTTATTTGTTTATTTATTTGAAGATTTTATTTATTTATTTGACAGAGAGTGAGATCTCAAGTAGGCAAAGAGGCAGGCAGAGAGAGAGGGGAAAGCAGGCTCCCTGCTGAGCAGAGAGCCAGATGTGGGGCTTGATCCTAGGACCCTGAGACCATGATCTAAGCTGAAGACAAAGACTTAACCCACTGAGCCATGCAGGTGCACAGTTAATTAATTTTATTTTTAAAAATATTTTATTTATAAAAAATAAAAAATTAAAAAAAATATTTTATTTATTTATTTGATAGACAGAGCATGTGGGAGGGAGAGGAAGAGAGAATTTGAAGCAGACCTCATGCTGAGCCGGGAGTCCAACATGGGGCCCAATCCCATGATCTTGATACCAGACCTGAACCAAAACCAAGAGTCATACGCTCAACCGACTGTGCCACGCAGGTGCTCCTCAATTTATTTTTTGTTATACTGTACTTTTTAATTTGGCTTCCTTCTTTTCTTTCTTTTTTACTTTCTTACTTTTGGTTTTTAATACAAAAGCATTTGACTTTGTTCTGTTACGTAGTAAGAATGGATTTCTGGGTCTCCTCTCTGATATAAGTAAGAAGCCTCAGGCTCTGGAATCAGACAGATTGTATTTATACCTGAGTCTTTCTCTTACTAAATGGACTGCCAGTAAAACTCTGTTGTAGTCAGTTTCATGATGTAGTAGTTAGGGACAGTTCCTAATTCACTGGATTATTTTGCTCATGTAAAAATGTATATAAAGTAAATTTTGGGGGGACACCTTTGCAGGTCACATACTTTGTTAATAAGATTTGCATGCATACTGCTGTCCAAAGGAAAGGCCATTCAGCCAATGTTTCTCTTTATTTTAGCTCTCTGGTAATCAGTTATTAATTTGGATTACTTGGGGCCCATTTGAATTTGAGACTGAGTAACTTGTGAGTCTAGGTTTATCTTTTAAAATAATAATGATTCATTTGAGGGGTTATGTATTTGTCGTGTTTGTCCTTGGTTACAACAAAAGAAGTAATAGTTTTTCAGTAGAGACAACTAGAAAAGGATAGAGATAGAGATGTGAAAGCCCATCTGGAAGAGAGAGAAGACACTCAGGGTGAAATTGAGGTAAGATAAAAAGAGAGTGTTTATGATAGATTTCTTTCACTAATAACTAAAGTATCCCTGGTTAAGATGACAGCAATTTGCTTTTCACTACTAGATCATCTGTGGGACTACATCGTGATCTAGTCTGTCTTGTCTATAGAACACAAATGAGCATTTGCAGATTCCATACCTAAATGCATTACAGAGATCACATCTGTTATGAAATTGAGAAATGAATTGATAACACCAGGAAAGGGAAAGAACAGGCATGGCAAATCTTTGGTATGCCTGCTAACACTACCTTATGTCACACCCTTGAAAGACATTACTAATCAATCAAAACCTCTCTCCCATCTTGAATAAAGATGCAGTCTTGGAATGCTTTTCATTGAATTACTTTGGCAAGTCATTAGGGTGGGATGTGATATCAGAAATAGGTCAAAGCAAATGGTTTAGGACTAATCCCAGGACCAGCATTCTAAATGGGAGGTATATTCCATGCCATATGTGGGACAAGTGTAGTGTCTTAAAGGAAATGGGAGAGGAGGGATGTACAGGATAAACAATGTATTACATAATTTATTTCTTAAAGAGATGGAATTAAGTTCCAAGTGATACAGCAAGTACATCAAAACAAAATGAAATAGTACCTATACTACCAAGGGGCAAATAAACAGAACAGATAATAAGAGCAATAGGAGGCTATAAACCCTGATGGGTTGAGGAGATTGGCCAGGGCTAATAGAAAAGAGAGGATAAGATTATGTACGGGCACCAATAAACAACGCAAGTTTTCTGAAATGGATGTTCGTGTCAGGAGACAATAGGAAGTATACAGGCCAAACAGGAAACAAGTTGTAGAAGGCACTGAATGCCATGCTAAGAAATGTGAGTTCATTTGTTAGCAAAGAAGAACATTTGGAGGTTTTGAATAAGAGATTGTAAATGTCAGAACTGAGAAGGATCTTAAAGGATCAGTTGGCCCTAGCCTTCTCATGCATGAGGGTGTTTACTTATTTGGTGATAGCGGCTGATTATTTATGCTCAGAAGATGAAGTGTTCTACTTTTATAGCTGATCATATACTTCCAGGTTTAAAAAAATGGAGGGAATATTCCTCCATGAATGGAAGGTAAGATGACTTGGACCATGCTCTCCAGGACACTGATTAGAGTCCATGTGCTCCTCTTCGTATTTTATAGTTCGTTGCATGCACAGCCTGATTAAGAAGAGTTTCTTAATCTTAGCACTATTGTTATTTTGGACTAGATAATTCATTATTATGTGGGGGGAATCCAGGGCATTGTAGGATGTTTAGCAGCTTCCCTGGCCGCTGTCACTAGATTCCACTAGAACGACAGTCTCCTCCTTATGACAACCAAAGTTCCCCCCAGACATAATCAACATTATCAAATGTCTCCTTAGGTTAAAATCACCCCTGGTTCAGAACCACTAGTTTAGAGCATGGGTTTCTGTTTATAATTCCAAAAGAGAAATAATTTCCTTATAGTTTAAAATACAGTCTTTGTATATAATCAGGCAGTGGTTTGCAGGATACATTAGAGAAGGTAGAAATGGGAGACAATGATAGTATGCAGGGATGACCGGGTCAATCTAGCCACGAATGGAAGGGTTTATTAACTAGAATAGTGGGCCGGGATTAAGAAGAAACAGGCACCGATAGGAGGAGCAGCAGCAGCAGGAGTAGTAATGGCATTGGAAGTAGCATTTATTGTGCACTCATAATATTACTTCTCAAAAGAACCCTTTGGAATCATTGCTACTATCATTAACCACATTTTACAGATGAGGAAACGGAAGTTTAGTGGTTTCCCAAGGTAGAATCAAGACTTGACTCTACATTTGTCTTACTTCAACACTCTACTGTATTAACTCCTCAAACAGTGAGGCTTTGCAGTGCAAATGGTCAATAGGAAAAGGCCCTCGGAATGGTCACCCTCTCTGTTAAATTATGCCATCGTTCCTTGAATTCCACTCATTTAAATAAGTAAACAAAAATGGTTCCCCTTAAGTATAGAACAGACTGGTGCAAGACCCAGAGCCCCAGGTAGATGAGTTGGATACTGCCACATCGTATTAATTAGTAAAGGGAGAACACACACAACACATAATGTGTCCATTTTCTATGGACATATTTTGCATGTCTTTTCATTAAAAATTCATTACAAAGGTAAGAGTTAGATTGTCATATAACAAAGATAGCAAAATTATGGAATAATGGAATTAAAAAAAAATGTAGATAAAAGTAGTAAAGTAGTTCTAAGATTTTAGGCATTATAAAACCTTTTTTTTTTTTACTCTTAGTATTGTAAAAATTTTCATGTTATCTTAAACACTTTTTATAGGTATTATTTTGTGCCCCTAACTCAGTTTCACAATTTGAATATTCATAGTGTTCATGAATATAATAAACTCCCAGTTTGCTCTGTAACTAACTTTTTTTGGACTCCCCAAGCTGGTCACATCTCTCCTTTTATTTGGAGATACAAAAATGTTTGCTTATTTCTCAGTAATGTAGAAACACCTACATTAAGCCCACTTAGGAGAAATATAAGGAGAAGAACTCCAGAAATCACCTTTTGAAGCTGGTTGTAAAATTGTCTGGATAGAAGAATAATGATGGAAAGATATAGATGCCTGTCTTGGAATCAGCAAATAAATTATGTTTACGATAAAATTCAGAATTTCTCACTTTACAGTTTTATTATATATGTCCTTCAAAGTATGAGCCCAAGAATAGGGGGTCAAAAGCAGTGTTCAAATATGAATCCTATTTAGTTTTTCTTAGTTTTAGTTTCTCCATTTGTGAAGTGGGAATAAATTACAAACCTCACAGGCTGTTAAAAGAGAAATGAGATAATGTATTTAAAATGCTTACACAGTGTCTAGCATAAAGCATATCAAACATGGTCACTTGCCTATAGTAAGAGAGCTATTTACCAATTTCTGCAATTGCTGTGATGGGATTGTAGCAGAATTGGACATAAAAGGCTAATGTTGTTTCACTCTGTTACTCAGTATTTATGGAAACACTATTATTTCAGTTTTTCTGAGCATGCATTTTTTCCCCCTCCCAAACACATTTTTAAGGTGATCTTTGTTTAACCACTGATTCAGTAACCTCCCTTCTATTGCAAAATTCAGTCTATATTATTGGGAAAGGTTTTAAACTTATTCACATAAGAAATTTAGGCACGCGACACTTCAATTTGCAATCATAAATGGGCGATGTAAATGTTATCACATTCTAGCATCACTGTCGAGATCCTGGGTTAACTCTAGATTCTAGATCCCAAGTTGGTGTTCTTTGAAAATTCATTAGGCAAAATATATTTCAAACGTACTTACCATTTTTATTATTAGTCTCCCAAATTTTAATTATGCATAGTATAAATAATAAGAATAACGCAGTGTGAGACAAAGCTCAGTATTTATGCATATTCCTTGTGAAAAACAGAACTGAAAGGTTATGAATAGAGTTGACACCCATTTAAAAAAATTGTTTGAATCTGTCTGGTATAGTTAACACGATTGCTGAAGGAATAAATCATGCTCACTTATACTTCTGGTATGTTTTGCTTCTAATAGAAAAAAAACGCACATACCAAAAACATGCTACACATATCATTCTCTCTCTCTATAGATGAGGCTTCCGTGCCTCCTTTTCTATTTTTTAATTTTTTTGAAAATGCCAGTGAACACTTTGGAGGAGCGTATGCTATATTAGCAATTAGATTTCGTCAAATGGCAGGTGGTTATGAATTTTGTTTCCAAAAAAGAGGCCTGGGGGATATTCCATATTAAAGGCTTTATTCCCTTTTGGTAGAAACATGCAAATCATTTACTTTCGCTAAAAAACATCTATGAAACATTTTAACATCTATGAAACATTTCTTCTCTTATTATTTCCCTTGGGAGTAACAGTTTCCTATTATTCATAATTGTAAATGCGATTGACATTTTGAAGTTTATGTTCATGGGAATAAGATATTTTTGGATATTTTCAGGATATGAAGCCCAGGAAAATCTAGTTTTTCTTTGTAATTCATGTGTATATACCATATGTTAATTGGGCTAACATAGATGGCCATTTCAAATTTGGCTGTATTATTCATGTTTTGGGGGGAAAGAGAAGGTTAGGAAGTGAATTTAATGAGCAGAACAATTGACTCTTTGTTGAAATTATGATACAGTAGGGGAATAAAGACACCTATGCATGAGGAAATAATTTGTGAAATAAAATGTCATTTAATGGAATCTATTGCCATTGTAAAGTAGAATATGTTTGAAAGAAGGAAGGTGTGTCCTTTGACTTAAAATGGCAGTAAAAAGACAACAGAAAAGCAGGACACTCTAGGCAACGCTGGCTGCTTTTGTGATGTCCAGTCTTTATTTATCTGCTATATAATCAGTCAGTGAGAGCACTGATATACTACATCCAAAATACTGGACGAGAGCCTTCGAATGTATTCCAGTCTACCATGTGTTGCTAGTGCCAGGATGTCTGCTCTCCCTAGTAAAACTCCATAACATTTTCCTGGGGAAAAAAGAATTCTCTACATGGGGAGTAGTAATGTGAATCAGACAACCGCTAAACTACATGACTTATCTGCCTCTAAATAATTGGTTAACTTGGCCCACCTGTATTTATAAGCCTGGAGGTGTTCTGTGCCACTACACATTCTCCACAAGTAAGTGGAGTTGCCAAAAAAGTAATTGCACCATGGTGAGACACTGCTGTTTGAGCTCTGCCAACGTAAGGGATAAAAAATGAGGAATATCAGTGAAAAATAAATGAAGACTGCATTATAATATGAATTCCATCTTGAAATTCATTCTGACCAGGAGAATTGGCATATAACGGATGAGCTGACACTATTTTATTTCTCTTTTTTTCTCCCCCCTGAGCTGGCACTATTTCCAGTGCTCACTTGCGTAACCTCACCTTCCCTTGGACCTCAACCCACATCCCAAGCAAATAGACACGCAGCTGTATGTGCTTGGCAACTAGTACCCATTTCATTGTTCAGTGCTTCTGGAAGGGCATGGAATACAATTCTAGCCTGGAAGCATTTGGAAAAATAATACTGTTCCTGATATCTTTGTTTCTTCCTGAGTGACAGTTGAAGGTGACTTTCCGTTGTACAATCCCGCCTGCCGTTAGCAATTTTCCCAAAATTAAATACCATATTTTTGTGTTTGATAGGCACAGCTGTGTCTTACCAAGGGCAAATCCACCTGCATAGCACTCTGTGTTCATTTATATACTGAGAACTTTATTTAGAACCCAGTTTTATGGGGGGGGGGGAGTCAAATTGTGAGAACCAATTTTGAGAGCAGTGAATTCTTCAATTCCACATTGAGTTGTGAAAAGGGAAAATTCATTTGCTTCTATTAGAAGTAATATAGGCCTAGTCAAAATCTTTTCAGTGAGGCAAAAGGGATGGCCATCTACCTGTGTGAACTATGTGTGTATTTGTTTCTGAATCTAGTTTTAAAAACTTCACAGTGTTCTACGCCTGATAAATACAAGTGGAAAGTGGCAAGACTAGGTTAGAGATGGTATAAAAGAACTACCTCTGGTATTCGGTCAGATGACTCCCTTGCTGAAAGTCTCCATTATATTGTCTGCCGGTTGTGCTGTCTGAGTAGTTGAATGTTCATAGTCATTTGGAACTCAAAAGAATTCTGCAGTTTGGGACTTGGGGAGGTGGACTATATGAACTGTTCCAATTAAAATAGCATCTCTCCAGGCAAAATTAATTTGATACATAAGGTAACATTGGTTAACTCTTCATATTTATGAGGGTCCATCATTTTCCGAAGTGTCACTCAAGGGACATTTCCTAGTCTTGAGGTATTCTTTAAGAACAGAGATTCTGTAGTAACTACATTTGTGTCATAATTAACATTAGCATTTCAAGGCTCTGAGAAAGCCTGCAGAATAGAAAATTGTTTCTCAAGCTTAGTTGACCTTATGCATCAGATATCATTCCTTTGCCCCTCCAGATTTATTTTCCACCTACTGTATTCATGGAGCTGCCGAATATGGGTTATGACATTGGGTTTCCTTTCTACTGACTTCTAGTTTTGCAGCAGTGGTGAGCAGCCTCTGAAGAAAGGAGAGAGGGAGAAGGATCTGAGGGGAAGTGAAGTCAAGGTTATTATTTCTCTGGCTTGCTTCTTACATGCTGACTATCCTTCCATGAAAGATCACACTTCCTGCCAGGTTGGCCTCTCCACACAGCTGACCCTCCAGGTTCCAGTAAACCTTTCTCTCCCTGCAACCTTTCATTCATACCCTGGTAACACACTGCCTTTTGGTTACTGGCTCCCCTTCTCACTTTCCTACAACTTGCCTACACTTTTAAAAATAGTTCCTGTTTTTAGACTCTTCTCAAATTATCTATTTTGAGTGTGTCTTCTGTTTTCTGCTAGACCCCTGAGTGATAGACATAATATCCTTTTCACCTTGCTGCTTCATGATATTTTGATGGAAATAAAAATTGCTACATTTAAAGTGAGGAGAATTATTGTGGTATCAAAGTATCTAGAACACTGTTTGATAAAATTTATAGACCTAACTATAATTAGTCAGTTACCTCTCCTTATATAGACATATTCTCTGGCAGTAAAATCAGAATTTTATCTGAGTTTATTTCACCATAGTCATCTTTCCTTTGCTCTTTAAAAAATTTTTTTTTGGAGTATAGTTGACACACAGCCCTGTTGTTCTTAATGGATTTTACTGTTATCCAAGAGTGATAACAATTTAGATAGTCAAACATCAGTAAGCCATGCCATTTATCTATTTTGTCAATAAATATTTATTATGCAAATATTTTTGTGTATCTAGCATTGTAGTAGGTGCTTGGAAAACAAAAGGTAGAGAAAAATTAACATGATCATGGTTCATCCCAAAGCAACCTGCATTGCCACCACCACACTAATAATAAAATACCAACACTAAACTTAATAATAGCTAACATTTACATAGCTCTAAGGACAATGAAGCATTTATGTATTTCGAGTGTTTTTCCTGTATTAATTCATGCAGTCTTTCCAACAACCCTGTTTTAAAAAGTATTAATATTATCTTATTTTACAAATAAGAAAATTGTGGCAAAGGCAGATTAAATGACTCTGTCCCAGGTTATACTGCAAATTAATGGTGATGGAACTGTATTTTGAATGGACGCAGTCTGAGTGCAAGGAAGACGTAATTGATGAATGGAGAGAGGGCAGTAGGAGGACTTGACTAAATTGAGATCCAAAGGTTGAAAAGATAAAGAGAGAAGAGTGTTCCAAATGGGAAGAATTTGTGTACATATCCTTCAAACTCTTAGCAAACCCACTTGTGGGTATTGATATTGAAGAATTGAGGTCAGGATCTTGAGGAGATGTTAGCATTCCCATGTTCATTGCAGTGGTATTCATAATAGCCAAGAAGTGAGAAAAACCAAATGTCCCAGATCAGTGAATAAAGACAATACTGACAAGCAGAGTAAACTAAGTGTCCCACATTTCCAGGTTCAGAAAAATGCCCATTGGATTGCCAGTCAGCTCCTGCAGGGCCTGCTAGGAAAGGGCATGGCAAAAGAATCTCTTGTGGAAACCCAAGCCTCTGGCCATGTAGAAGACTAGCAGGGGAAAGGCAGAGAATTCTGTAATCTTACCTCCTCCTGTGCTAGGGGGCAGAAAAGGCATTGAACTGTTTCCCACCCCAACCTTTCGCAGATGACCTGGAGTGTGAAGAAAGGGGCAAGAAAGAGGCTAAGGTGCCAGAGGGAATTCCCGAGCAGCCTGTGTTCCCTCAGGTTGCCACGGCAAGAACATCAGAGTTTCTCAAGAGTCCAGTTTATTCTGCAGAAGTTGGCGGAGGTTTATTCATCTTAGTACTCTGCAAGGACTGCCCACAGAGAAAGGGGAGCCCAGCACCAACAGTGTGTAGATCACTTTGGGGGCCACGAGTTTGGGGAGGAGTAATATTAGGGACTTGGAGACATGAGTGTGGAATTTTAATAATTGGATTGCATCACAGAAATAATCACACCGGGCTGCATTTTCCACCAAAAACAAATGAGAATAATATTATGTCTGCTCTAGGCAGACAGAGATAGAGGGCTATTCTAGGCCCAGAATGTTAAATTCAGATTTACTGTATAGTAAGATACATATTTGGACATATCTGCATTGATAGTTCTTGAAATTGCCTACCTTATTAACAAAGGTCAAAATTTGGGAGCCCATTTGTAAAATGAGTTAGTGTAATGTACTGTTGACCACTTAAAAGCTGTTGCTCTATGGTCTTCTGGGAGGAAGAAAGAATATTGCTTTTCGGTGTAAAAAACTCAACATAAGAAACTTCACTCAGACAAGAATGCTAAAATGTCTGTCCACCCTTTAAGAAACAGATGTATTTCTTTTATGTTTAGTAATTATTTATTTATTTATTTGAGAGTGAGAGCGGGAAGGGGAAGCAGACTCCCTGCTAGGCTTGACCCCAGGACCCTGAGATCATGACCTGAGCAGAAGGCAGACACTTAATGGACTGAGCCACCCAGGTGCCCCTATTTTGTGTTTTTTTTTTTTTTTTTAAATCTCTGTTTCACATTCTTTCTCTCTCTATCTCTGTATCGCTTTTATCAGGTCAAAATCTTTTTTAAAAGTGTTGATTTCTGGGACACCGGTGGCTCAGTGGGTTAAGCCTCTGCCTTTGGCTCAGGTCATGATCTCAGTGTCCTGGGGTCGAGCCCCACATCGGGCTCTCTGCTCAGCAGGGAGACTTCTTCCTCCTCTCTCTCTGCCTGCCTCTCTGCCTACTTGTCATCTCTCTGTCAAATAAATAAATAAAATCTTAAAAATTAAAAAAAAAAGTGTTGATGTCTAAATAAATTTAACAGTGATTTTTAGATATACTTCATTTGTTCTTGATTTGTTCTTTTTATTATAAATACAATTTAGAAATATATCTGTGTAGTGTATATACATATATGAAACTTTAATCATATATATGATTATATACACATGGGAATTTCAGTAATTTTTTTTTTACTTTTACTTTTAAATGTGAGTGAAAAGAACTGGTGGTGATGGTATCTGAATCTGTTGTCCAAATTATAATCTCACAACTCTGAGCTCCTCAACACAGTTGGAAATACGATTTATCTGCAGAATTCTTCTGCTGGTGTTTTGCTCCCAGGGAAGCAGAGAAAATAAAGAGCTGACTGCCTTTAATGTTTCAGCTTTTTATGTCCATCACAGTGTTCTGCTTTTAGCAAACACCCCTACACATTAAAAGTTTGCTTTATATTTAACCTTAGGAATTTCCTTTGGTAGGCTGGTCCTAAAAATTTGCGCCAGAATTATACAAATGCTGTTAAAACATCTATTTGTGCTTTTCTTTTCTTTTTTTTTTTTCTATTTCAACTGAAAGTTATACTTACTCTAAAGTGCACATTTGTAATAGGCATATATTACTAATGGCAGAAAAATAAATTGCAGTGCAAATTCATATTGTTCTTGTACATAGTGAAGTGAGAGATTTTTGGAAATCATGTGCACAAGGCTCTCTAGGACATCTAAGATCTGTTATCGATTTCATGCATTGCTGAGACTTTTATTTTGGTGTCCCACCCACCCCCCCTTGATTTTAGGTGAATTTTTTTTAGCCTCTCAGTATTATCCATGCTCTTTGGATCACCTAGGAGTTTGTCTAAGACACCTCCTGAGAAGATGACATACTAATATGTGACTATGTAATTGAATTTTTGACATATGCAAAAATAGTTGTAAAGTCGATAAGAGAGAAAGTACTGTAAATAGATATTTAAAAGAAGGGAACAGATGGCCTCTTTGTGAAGATGTTCAGATAAAGCTGAAAAATCACAAACAGATGGTTTATATGTATGGGGTAGGTTGATGAGGGAACCTGAAGCTGGTGGGGCGGAATGGACAGAGCTCCAAGATTTCCTAAAAAACTGAAGTTTGGATTGTCAGAGGAAAGCATTACAGACTACATAAAAACACAGGCCAGCTATTAAAAATGTGGCATACTCCATTTCATCTTTCTGGAAAGCTCCATTTACATTTCATTGTTGCATCAGTAAATACATAACTAAGACTTAACTGTTGAGGAGGAACATTTTAAATGTGAGGATGATAGGGCAGATAAAATGTAAATATTTCAACATGTACGTAACTAAATTGATGCTGACAAGTTTAATTCCTTTTCAATATTGGCTTAGTCTTGTTTATTTACTTTACAAATAAAATCTTAAGAACATTCAAAACACCAGCTCATTTTCACACATATACCGATTTCTAGTTGTGGGGAATATATAGAGTTTTTAGGAGAATAAGTAGTCCCTGAGCTCTTTTCTCTCTCAGGCAACATTTTCCACATGAGACAATTCTCATAACAAAGAGGCTGACAAACTTGGGTTTTTGTTTTGTTTCATTTTTTAATAATCACATAGGCAATGCTTGAATGATATAGCTGAAATAATGTAGAATTACTTAGATTTAAAAGTATCTCCCACTGTTCTCTTCTTCCTATTTTATCTGTATTCTGATCTTTAATGGCAACCACGGTTACCATTTTAGTACATATTTTCTTTTGTCATTTTGTATGAATTTGAATGTGTATATATATATATATATATGTCCAAATGCACATATATGGATTTTATTTAAACCTTTATTCAACAGTTTCTCTTCACAAGCTCTTTTTTCCCTATTAATAATGTCTTAGAGTTTTCATAGAAATCTAACTCATTTTGATGAAAGATTGCATAGATTGAAGGTGCCATCATCTATTTGTGGAGTATTTGGCACATTTCCATTTTAAGCAATCTATTACCAAACATGCTTCATTGAACAAATATAAACAGATGTATTTATAATCATGCGTGGAAAAATGAAAGGAGAATTGCTAGGTGAATACCAAAGCCATAACCATTAAAATTTTTTTGATAGATGGTGCCACTTTACATTTCACAAATTACATTTCCCTCAAGATGGTATTGAGAGCACCACAACTCAATTCCCTATCAAAAGTGGATAGTGATTTTAACTTGATTTTGTAAGTATTAGTTTGTGAAGTATGTTAGAATTGTTTAACAACAAATAATTATAATTTGAACTGTTAGAAAAATTTTTCCCTCACATCTGAGCTGAAATTTTCCTTTTAAACACTGACCCGTTTGTCCTGTTTCTACTGTTAAGATTCACAGAGAAAATGTTTCTATTATTTATATAATAGAATATAATTTATTTAACATCACATTTATATTTATATAATAATTTATATAATAATAAAATTTATATGATTTATATAATAATAATTTATATAATAGCATCCTCACTTTTTTTTTTTTTAAGATTTTATTTATTTATTTGACAGAGAGATCACAAGTAGGCAGAGAGGCAGGCAGAGAAAGCGGGGAAGCAGGCTCCCCACTGAGCAGAGAACCTGATGCGGGGCTCCATCCCAGGACCCTGAGATCATGACCTGAGCCGAAGGCAGAGGCTTAACCTCCTGAGCCACCCAAGCGCCCCACATCCTCACTTCTTAAGAGACAGCCATGATGTCTCTCTGAAATGTTGGCCTCCTTAGACTAAGTATTTGTACCTAGTTCCTTTAATCATTTCTATTTAGATTGGTTTTTTTATCACTTCACTCTTTCTCCTTTTATGCATTCAGGCTTTTTGATATAACATATACAAGAGTAATATTCAGAGACATAGTCTAGTCACATGGAAAAAAACTAGTAGTTTACAGAGTCCTACATAAAGAGCAGCTGCTATATTACCTGTGTTTTCTAGTCTTCTACTTACTCATAACAGGAATTTGAATAATATGGAACAAATTTTAGGGAATCACACTTCTTTTTCTTGAGAACTGAGCTACATATTCATGCATGTTACTTATACCATTTAGGCAAGAAGATTGATAGTCAGGGCTGTGCTCTCTATACCCCTACAATAGATCCCCCTGGAAACTTGCTGTTTTAGTTACACATGTTGATTAAGATCACCAGGTTTTATTTCAGTTCTACTTTAGTTAACCTTTGGAGACATAACTCTCTTCATACCAGCCTTTTTGGCTTCATCCAAGATACTGCTATTTCCTTCCCGTATTTTTTTTCTGTTCGGCTCCAGAGTCTTCATGGTCTTTATCATGACAATCCACTGTAATTAATTTCTCTAGGTTCTAAAGAGCATTGATTTATCTTGTTTCATTTAGATGTGCTTTGTCCCTAAGTAACACAACCTTTGAAAAAAAATAGATTTAGTTGATTTGAAAATGAGATTCATAATTCTTTGGAGGAAATATACCTGATTCTAATTTTTAAAACTTTTATTTCAGAAGATTCCAATTATATTTTTAAACAGATTTGGGTTCAGCAGACATTTTAAGGAGTGTCTGCTTTGAGTCAAGCATAGTACTGGGAACTTTTACTATGCATTGTTCTGTTAGCAAAACTTATTAAGTATATGGAAATGAAAGTTTGAAACTAGAGCCATGTTTTGTATCAGAGGAAGAAGAAATAACTTTTAAGTCTAAATCTGTAAAAAAGAATGCCAGTATTTTATGTGTGCCTGTTGTCCAATTTCAAACCACTTAGATGTATTAGCTCAAGTATCTACCATAATATGGTAGATACTAGTATTTTCATTTTAAAGAAGAGAAAATTGTGTTTGTTGCAGATGCTGATGTCCTTACCATTACTCCACAGTTAGCTGGGCTAGGTCTTTAGTGTTTCTCTTTCTCTCTGGCTTCCAGCAGTGTACCAAACTATTTCTTAATTTTAATTGTCTTACTTCAGGAGTCTCCATCATCAAAAGAGACAGCAACTCTTCCTTAGTTATTGGTGTGCATAAGTTGATATTATTATTATTATTTTAATTTTTTATTTTTTTATAAACATATATTTTTATCCCCAGGGGTACAGGTCTGTGAATCACCAGGTTTACACACTTCACAGCACTCACCAAAGCACATACCCTCCCCAATGTCCATAATCCCACCCCCTTCTCGCAACCCCCTCCCCCAGCCCCCGCAGCAACCCTCAGTTTGAAATGAATATGTTGTACTGAGCTTTCCAACTTCTTTGCATTTTTGTTTTTTTGTTGTTGTTTTTTGCAGTGAGTGAGGAAAGAAGGCATGCATGCCATTTCTGTTCAACATAATCCTGTATTTCCATGAGGAGGACTTGTTTTCAGTGTTTACATTGTTTACCATATATTTTATAAATCTTTATTAAATGAATGAATATAAGACTTCTCTGGTATTTAAGTCAAGGTGTACATGGCCCTGAATTGGCCTTTATATCCATTTTCAGCACCTCAAGCTCCATTATTTTGATACCACTTACTGAAATATTCATTTGATTATAGCAGCTATTTTTGAATAAATATTTTAATTTAAAACTTTGTATGTTGGGAGAGAAAAGCGAATGTGCTTAAATAGCAACCATTTTATTTCTTCCAATACTTCTTTGTCTACATTGATATAGTCCATTCCCTTATATACTCTAACAGCTACATACTTTTACATTCTATTAGAAAACTGTCTCTTGCTTAAAAATTTTGCAGTTGTTGAACTTCGTAGTTGGTTTTTTAGGACATAGACTGCCCTAAGTTTTTCATTTACATTAGAGTTAAAGAGTGATACATACTTTCCGTCTTTACATATTTGTAGTTCCATAGATGTACATTTGTTATTCATATAACAACAGACTTGTCTGTTACCAAAGTATGTTTTTTTAAATAAATTTTCAACAGTGGTACTGTCATTGAAGCTTTTGAATAGAAGATGGTTTGTATCCTTAATACTTAACCCCCTCCCTTTTATTTGTAACTTTAAATATGTTTCAAAAGGTAAAAACTTGGTAAATAGGTCTAAAGGCACTTGTTGATTTTTTTTCTAATATCACTGGTAAATGGCGCTGTGGCCTTTTTCAAAGAGCTGGGCCTTCCCATTCAGCTAGCATGTTTGGCCTCAGTTTTTTTCCTTAACTGTGGTTTCTACATTGACAGAATTTCTTGTTTCTTCTAATACCTTAATTAAGCACCAGTCGAGTCAATCTGTTTTTAGGCCTATCAGTTTCTTTTGCGTGAATAAACTACCTAGTTAATTAAGCTATTTCCCAATTTGCTCTCCTAATATATACTTTGCATTGCAGAGTATTTTTTCCTTGCTACATTAATTTTGACTTTTGCAAGTAGCAGTGATATTTTTCTCTGCAATTTCTTATTTACGACAGGGTTTATTTATTATTTCATATTCTATTTTTAGTGGTCATTTTTCTTTTATTTATTTACTCATGGGTTTTTGTTTTGTTTCATGGTTCTTTTTTAAAAAATAGTTCCTTCAGTGTGAATATCTTTGGCAGGCTTTGATCATTTCTTCAGTCTTTTTTGTTGTTGTTCTTTGAATCCAACATTTCCCTCCCTATATTGTCAATCATTTTTGAAGTTTATTGCTGATATTATTTTTCCTGACTATATAATTATTTTCCATATTATTTTCTTGAGTTCCTTTAGGAAGTGGCAAAGTGAACTCCATTTATATGAATATTACATGCCTTTCAACTTTAGTAGAATTTATACTTATTAATAGTTTTCCTTTAAAAAAAATATTTATTTGTTCATCTATTTACTTGAGAGAGTGAGAGAGAGAACAGGGCGAGGGCAAAGGGAGAGTGAGAAGCAAACTTCGCATTGAGCAGGGAGCCTGATGTGGGGCTGGATCCCAGGACTCTGGGATCATGACCTGAGCGAAAGGCAGACACTTAATCACTTTAGCCTACTTTAGCCTACTAGTTTTTCTTTCCTATATCACTGGTGGTGAAATGTTTCTTTGGTGGAAGAAACATTGGCTGTTTCTTGGTGGCTATCTGTTTCTTTGCACTATCAGCACACTTAGGAATTGGCAGAACGGTTTGACTGGGGGAAAAAAAAAATAAGATTTTATTTATTTGTCATAAAGAGAGAGAGCTAACACACAAGGAGAAGGAGAAGCAAGCAGAAGGAGAAGCAGGCTCCCCACTAAGCAAGGAGCCTGATGTGGGACTAGATCCCAAGACCCTGGGATCATAACCTGAGCTGAAGGCAGATGCTTAACTTAATATATCACCCAGGTGTCCCTAATTGAAAAATTTCTAAATGTGATCACAGTGCTTCATAAATTTTCCATTTTCTTTCTTTCTTTGTTTGTTTCTTTCTTTTCTTGGTAACAGCTTATATGTGGATTTGCCTTTAATCTTGTGTTTGTGGTTCAGGTAGATTTATCAGGACTTAGCTGGTTCTGAGGAAAGATTCCATTTCTCAGTCTAAGAGAAAACAAAGGAGGGCAAATGATAGTTAGGAAGAGTGTCTTCCATATACAATGTCATGTGCTTTCCATTCTTTCTGGTTCAAGGATGTTTTTTAATCTTTAAAATGGAGATATTATTAGTTTTTCTCGAGGCTACAACATGAGGTGACTGGGAGAATCAGTTGAAATATATGTAAAACATTTTACTTTATGACTAGTCTACTATTTGTATTCTGATTTTCTTAAATATATATTATTATGTAATTGAATTTTATTGAAGTATATAACATGAATAATAAGATCAACATTAGACTAATAGATACGCCATGACGTGATAGAAGTATATATATATATATATGTACATGTGATATATATGGACATTTTCTTATATCAAAAAAACCAAAAATGCTGTGGTAGCAACAGTTTTTGAGGTGTGATTTGCTAAGTGTGTGGTCTTATATGATTCCTCTAATCATGAAAAGAACACATGGATGGAAATGCAAATGCCATCTTTCTTTTAATAGAGTAGGTAGGCTTCTAGAACTTCAGGAAAACTCTCCAATAATTATTGGCTTTCTAATTCTCCTTCAGAGTAACAGTGTATTAGGTTATTAGCATATTACAATTTTCTCCCTAAGATTGGTTCACATCAGCTCCTCAACCAAAATGGCTTTTGAGTTTGTATTGTTTTCGGCGTGAACTGGTCTAGGGGTCAGAGATTAATTGCCAACAATATTGCTAAAAAAGTTATGACAATGATTTTAAGCAAAATATCCCATTTAATACAATAGGTCTTGGCTCTTTGTGATACCAAACGTCCATTTGGAATAATGTTTCTCCCCGCTCAGCCAAATATTTTGGTATGCTCTATAGACACCTCAGTTTTAATATAGCCAAAAAGTGTCTACAAATCTCTCTCTCTCCCTAAACTGTTTTCTCTTCATTATTTTTAATTTTGGTTACTATATCTCTGTCTACTCACGGTTTTAAGCATAAATGAGTTACCATCGAGTCATTTTGTTACTCATCCCCACAAATGTTGCGTCTACTTTCAAGTACTTTTTAAATCTGATCTATTCTCCCTTTGCCTTCTGTAAATGCTTTATTTTCTACTGAAAATAAGATAAAGTTATTTGATTTTCAATAAAAGATGTGTGAACTATATCTGATCATCCTGACTTATCTCCCCATCCTTAGTTGTTCTTTAGTCTTCCATCCTTGGACGTTTTATTCTATTCTGTACATGGTCCCCCAAGTTACTTTTCTTTTACATTATGACTTCACATTTGTACATTAAAGGCATCCAGTGCAAGCTCACTAGCTATAAGGGAAATGCAAAATAAAGTCACAATGACATACCATGACACATTTGTTAGAATGGGAAGACATTGTGACAATGCCAAGTGCTGGCAAGGATGAGAAACAGTGGCATCTCCTTTGCATTGCTGGTGGAAATGTGAATCGACACATCCATTCTGAAAATAGTTTGGTAATCTTATATAAAGTTAATAATATATTCACCAGTGACACAACAATTACATTCCTGGGTATTTGTCTTAAAGAGTTACCTTCACACAAAAACCTGTATACAAAAATTCATAGCAGCTCCAAACTGGAACAATACAGTTTGCTTTCAGTGGGTGAATGGTTAAGCAAACTGTGGTACATCATGACAGCAGAATACTGCTCAACAGCAAAAAGAAACTATTGACACAGTGCAACTTGGGTATATCTCAAGGCATCATCCTAAGTGAAAAAAAAAAAAAAGCCAATCTGAAAAGTTTACTTATTGTATGATTCCATTTATATGTCTCAAAGTGAAAACTGAGGTGGAGAACTGATCAGTGATCACAAGGTATTAATGGTTTGTGAAGGAGAGGTGTGAGTGTGACTATCAAGGAGTAACACTAGAAGTTTCTTTATGATGATGAAGCAGTTCTGTATACAGACTGTGGTGGCTGCTTGTTTTTTACGAATCCATATGTGTGATAGAATTTCATAGAATTATACACCTAGGGAAGGAAAAGTTCTGTAAAAGCTGATGAGATCTGAATAAGGTCTGCAGTCTAGTTAATAGTATTATATGAATATTAATTTTCTGTTTTGGACAATGTGTTTTGGTTACACAGGTACATGGGGATTTCTGTATTGTTTCAAAACTTGTTCATCTTTAGCTATTTCAAAATAAACTATTAAAATAAAAAAAGATTAGGTAGGCTTCTGATTCCTCAAGGCAAAGATAGTAAAATCCAAACTCTTACGAAGCATACAATATCAATGCAAACTATTTTTAACATCTTTAAACGTCATTCATCTTCATTCTTGCAACTAGTTTATATTTTAGCTATTCTGAAATCCTCAGAGAAATGTGTGGAATTCCTTTTTCCACCCATACCTGAGCCCCTTCTTCCCTGTAGTCTTTCTCACACCTGAAGTGCTGTTCCTCCTCTTGGCTTCTATCACATTCCACCCTACTTCTACTTGAGAACTTACCAGTTCTGCTCGCTCTTTCTTTCTTTCTTTCTTTCTTTCTTTCTTTCTTTCTTTCTTTCTTTCTTT